>NW_015113736.1:24418-25390 GCF_001443285.1 Poecilia latipinna
GAATTGAGTCATCACCGACTATGAGAATGTCCAGAAGAGATTCACCAAGTTTAAATTCATGAAAAGGCTTTCGCCATGATTAACTATTGCAAGAACAACTGTAATTTCTGAGCATTTCTGACACCTTCAAAGAGCTGCTTCCAGGAAATGAAGACAAGAAGAAGATCTGTTTTCAGAGCATTACAGGAAGACTATTACGAAGGAGATGGCTGACATAATCAAAGCAAAAAAATTTACTGTTGAAAGAACCTATTTTCTTAAGTTAAAGAATAAGTCTGTTTTAGTTTTTCAATCAGCATTTCAGAGTAACAATATACTGACCAGACGTTAAACCCTGTTATCTTAGAACAAGTTATCTTTGTTTTATTCCAATGTACAAAGGGTTTGTTCTACAGTTATGGTGGTAGTTATAAGTAGTCCAGTGTGTTTCACTTCATTTGAGGTAAGACTTAATATCAATAACTCTGTTAGCATAGCATTTGATACTGTAATACTAAATTACATCTTTATAACTGTTGTTACTTGTTTCACTTTACTTGAGGTAAAAGTTAATATTAATGACACCGTAGTGACACTTAATGACTTTGTCATAACTGTTGTAACTTGTTTCACTTTACTTGAGGTAATAGTTAATATTAATGACACTGTAATGACACTTAATGACTTTGTCATAACTGTTGTAACTCGATTCACTTTACTTGAGGTAACAGTTAATATTAATGGCACTGTAATAACACTTAAGGACATATTCATAACTGGTGCTACTTGTTTCACTTTACTTGAGATAATAGTTAATATTAATGACACCGTAGTGACACTTAATGACTTTGTCATAACTGTTGTAACTTGTTTCACTTTACTTGAGGTAATAGTTAATATTAATGACACTGTAATGACACTTAATGACTTTGTCATAACTGTTGTAACTTGTTTCACTTTACTTGAGGTAATAGTTATTATTAATGACACCGT
>NW_015113736.1:28848-79768 GCF_001443285.1 Poecilia latipinna
TAAGGGAGGGTCAAATACTTTTTTTTACCGTCCTGTCAAAATGTGCTTGTCTAAACTTATTGTTGTGCTCCCATCATTTCTGATCTAGTATAATAAAAGCCAAAAGTGGAGGTGTCGTAGTGGTATTCTGTTACTTTGCTAATCATAACATTATATGTTCACACTAGGAGCCGTTATAAGCGCGGCGGCCCTGCTGAGCTCTCTACTTGACGTGATCTGAGTTATCACACATATCAAAGTTAATTCCTCAGCGCGGCTCCGTCTACGCTGCTCATCGATCTGCTCTTTGTATCTCCATAAGCCAGCATGTGTTACACTAATAGAGGAAGTATAAAGTTACTTTGTGACCTTAATAAAGCCTTCACTTTGTACTTTAGTCTGCAGTTGCCTTCAAATCAGGTGGCTTAGCTGCCAGTTGACATAAAAAGTAATATCTCAGAGTGAGGTGGACAGATTTAAATCTCTCCCACACCCAGATCCATTACCCCCGCCATATCCTGCTGAAAGGAAAAGAGAATACTCCTCTTTATTCACGTTTTTTGTGAACAAACATGATGTACATTAGATGTAGAATGTTGGTGAGTATGTGTATCAGATTGCAATTCTAGAAATCAATTCACAGTTATATTTAGTTCTGGGCTTTGACTGGACCATTCTAACATGAATATGTAAGCAATTGCACTGTAGCTTTGATTGGAGCTACAGTGAAAAGGATACCAAGAGATTTTTTTTTTTTGTAAAAAAAAAAAAAAAAAAAAGGTGAAACTTGTTTATTATTTTATATTCAACTTGTAACTACACATTGCTTTGTGTTTGTGCATCACATAATATGCCAGAATATTATCTCAGATGATATAAATGAGGATTATGATTTTAGCAGTTGTAGAATCTCTATTATCTTTGGCTAAAGACTATTAGCCATTTCTTCCTCTAGCTTCAGACTAGTGAGTTTGTTTTGTTGAGTTTACCCAGAATTCCCTGCTCTACAGTCTCTGGTCCACTTGGCGTTCACTAGAACTGCACCAGAGTTCACTTAACTGAACCGGTTTGTAGGAGACCTGAGTTCGTCCCTTTGGTTTGATGACAAACTGGACTTTCTAGGAAAATGAACTAGAGTTTAATTAAAGCAGAGCTGCTGTGACTCTCACCTCTCACTCTGAGACGTCTCATTAAACTCTCATTGGTTCTTTTTAGTTAAGAACTTTAAGTTCCAGTCAGTTTCTAACTAAACACGCCCCAGTAGCTGCCTCTGGCAGAAGAAAAGAAACTTCAATGTTTCAACCCTTTGTGACAAAACATAACAAACCTGCACAGGGAGTGAAGTGAATATAAAACTCTTTTTGAGAAGTTTGCTGTGAAACCTTTACTTCTCACCTTCTGTGTGCGCTGCATTGAGAGGTGTGACACGAGATGTCACATAAAAATGCCAAACCTCTTCTGTCTCAAGAGAGGGTAATGAGGTGCAAAGTGGAGCAGAGATGTGTGTGCAAAAAAAAGGTTGGAGGACTCCTCTAGAACTTCAGAAACAAAAGTGTTTTTCAAATGAAGAGTTTGGGAAATAGAACAATTTTTTTCTAATTTACTAGAAGGACCTCTACCTGCATAGGAGGGACTGTGACATAGGTCACCATATTTGACTAAAACCTGCTGCAGGGAACGAAGGCTCAGTTCAGACGGACGGACGTTTTCATCCGAACTTCAGCAAAGCTTTAGTATTTAGTTAGTTTATGGAACATTTTGCAATTAGCAAATGGTACCTCTGGGTCCTTCAACAATGCAAAGGTAACAGTTGTTTCTCTGCCACTCTCCTCCCCTAAAGTGCAACAAGGCGTTGAGATTGTATTCACAATTACCATTTTAGTAGGTCTTTGTTTTTGCAACAAACAGGGTAAAGCGGCTCCCTTTGAGAATGAAAATTTGATGAAACATGTTTCCTTTCAGCTGCAAACTATTTACTTCAGTCTCTGTTCAGAAAAATCAGTAATGCACAGATCAGCAGGGGCATGTCAGAGCAGCTAACAGTCTGCAGCGCTGATTCCAGGGGTTCACACAAGAAGCACAATCTGTTAGGAAACTGACTGGGAAAACTTTCATAAAAAAATGAATTTAGAGAGTGAATTTGGTGAAATATCCATGGGTATTCAGTTTAAGCACATATGCTGCATAAAAAGAATGAGTTGCTGTTTGTAAGGACATGCAGTCAAAAACTGATAGTAATATTTTGTGTTATTTAGGCTGTGGAAACGGAGGAAAAAATAGGGGTTCATTTTTCAAAGTTATTTTCATCATGTTATCCACTCATTTAGAAATGTCAGTTTATATAGTTGGCAAACTGAATATATAGTTAAACGTTTAGCTACAAATATTTAGTTGGTAAGCTAAATACAATTACAAAGCTAAATATTTTGTTAGCGGGCTAAATATTTAGCTTCAGTTTGAATGTAAATAAACTAAATATTTATCTTGTAAACTAAATTCTTAGCTTACTAACTCAATGTTTACTTTCTAAAGTCTATATTTTACTTTCTTATTAAACCAATTAATACATTTTATTTGCATAGCACATAAACAGAGAAAAAAAATCATAAAAGCATCATAGAATCACCAAGTGAAAAATCAATAAACATTTGTTGAGTGCCATCATCAAAATCATCAATACACATCAAATATGTTGATCAATGTTTCATTTATTATGGTTCAAGAGCAACTCTAGCCAGGTGGGTCTTAGTCCAGATTTAAAGGAACTCAGTGTTTCAGCTGTTTTTCCGTTTTCTGGATGTTTGTTCCAGATTTGTGATGCATAGGAGCTGAATGCTTCATAAATATTTAGTTTGGAGCCGAGTATTTAGATGGCTAACTATCTAAAAATGAATATAAAGGACTCCAAATCACTGTACACCACATTCAGTCATTCACACATTGATATGCTGCTGGTGGTGAGCAGCACTCCAGCCACATCTGCCCTGGGGCGGTCTGCAATTGGCAACACTGGACCCTCTGACCTCCACCACAAAAATGATTTTAGTCACACACATTTGTCTCAAGCTTGGCTGTTTGTCCCAAGGCAGCCCAGTGTGTTCTCCTTCGCCTGGTATTTGTAGCAGAACAATAAGGTATTATTATCCAGCCTGGATAAATATGACAGAAATCCAGTTGTGACCTTGTATGTTTAAGCAGGGGCAGGACTTTATGTCTGCTGAATGCTGAAGCAAACGGTGGCAAAGATTGTCTTCAGTATGAATCTATCTTTATTCAACTGATTTTCGGCATAGTTGTGTATTCTGTTGGTATAACTCAACTAGTTATCTAGTGCAGTGATACACATTAAATACTCTGCAGGGAGCAAAAACCCCACAGTCATTTTGGAAGCAAACACTTTCTTTGACGTCTCTGGATGATGTAGCACATGAGGTTTCATCAATTTTTGAAGTAATATCTTATCTGTATCTTTAATTATTTGCAAGTTCTTCTGGAAATGAAGCATGAATGTAGTTCCTTACTTGTAGGTCATTTTTCATACAAATATGTTTATGGAACAATACATGTCTCAAGAAATTGACAGTAGATATGAAGAATAACGACCAATATGCACTTGGCAAGAACAGACAAATTCATTCTTTAACTCCAGGAGGCAAGAACAAGAACAAAGTTCTTTTGAGCAAAGACATTTTATACTTCACAAGAACTTAGGTGAAGAAGTTTTGGGAAACCCCTACAAGTCAGCATTTGTAATAATAGTTGCAAGGCACCGCTCAAGAAAAAGGTTCTGCCAAGACAATGTGTCAACAACTCCCAAACTGGGACTCCAAATACACCATTAAGTCATTTTGTTCTTCCATCCTGGGAGAGACAAAGACAGAATTCATTTCTTTGTTCTTGTGGAGCATGTTTAGGTCTTGAGGGTAGCTAGCGTTGGTCCACTGCTAATGGTGGTGAAATACGGGATGATGAAACTGAATGGCAACAAAAGTTTCAGTGTGATCTTTGTTGTGTTTGAAATCATCACATTCTGTTTTCAGCTTTTTACAGAGTTTCAATAATGTTATGCATTTGGTCATCTTTCATGATTCAGATATAAAAATGTGGGGTTTTAAATCAGACTATGAATCTGTTATAGCTGATGAGAGGCATGAGTCGTTTTTTTAAAGGGCAGTTGAACAAAGTATGTAGTAGGCCATTTTGGTGTCGTCTTAAAGATTAATAAAAGATTCTTAAATGAAAAGAAATTGTGAAATCCTTTTGTGCAACCTACAGCAATCCAAACCTTCAAAGTTTCCTTTTTAATTGTTAATTCTGCGACAGTGTTAGGAATCCAAATTCTATCCTGTAAAATTGTAACAATAGAAGCAGAAGTGATGCAGAAGCATTTGAACAGCAGAAGTTGATGTGTTGGTGCTAACATTTTACCAGAAGTCTTTCAGCTAGCAGAGTCCGTTTTGCCAACAGTAGCTAATAAGGTGTACATATTGGAGAAAGTCAGAAAAAAACGGAAAAAAAAAACCATTAAACGGACATTAAAATGGAACTTTAAATTGAACCAATGAACTATTCCCATTCCAGATGCCAAAAGTAGACAGGAATGCTGAACATTTCAACTACACAGTCAGTTTGTGTCTAAAACAACCAAAACTCTCAGTTCCTCTCTAGATCTTTTGGAAATAAAAATAAATATTTTATAGCAGTTTATGTTTCAAAAATGTCTTTCAAAGTATTTCCAGTGGGCGTATACACAGGTACAGCTGAAGCATTGGTATTATGTCAAAAAAAAGCAAGAATACATCTACCTTTAGGAAATATGGCAGCAATGTTAGCAACTTCTTTTTGCATTTGTTATGCAAATATCATCAAATATTATATAAATATTATCATGCTATCTGCTGCATCCACCCGAACGGTTTGTTCAGTTTCTTGGGAATCTTCCTATTCTGCAAGCTGAAATTCTCCAGGTTTAAGACAAAATGGTCAAAATGAGCCAAACACTGACAAATCGAGCAAGTTATTAACTTGTAAACATAAATATACATCAACCCTTAGAGGGGGCGTATTTTGTAAAATTTATTTTTTTTAAGCTTTACATCACGTGTCAAACTCAAGGCCCGTGGGCCAGATCTGGCCCGCCATAGCTTTTTATGTGGCCCTCTAGATTCTAGACTAAATACTAAGTGTGCTTAAATATTATGTTATCACTCAAATCAATGTAGATTTTATCTGTTTACTGTCAAATTATATCAGCCAGTCCCTCCAGTTTCTTGAGAATTATTTTGGAAATTCACGCAAAATCAACAAATCCCCCCACTTTTTTGCGATAATACATAATTGGGAGTTTGTTGCAGATTTTTCTCAAAAATTGTCAAAAACTTTCTTATTTGTACTAAACAGCTGTTCTCAGACTTAACCGATATCAGATTATGGTCCATGATCTATACAGCGAGTAATAAACAGTAGCATTTTACCATAATAAATAAATGCAAATATTTCCAAATTAGTCCAACAAACACTTTGATTTTATTGCAAAAAAAAAAAAATTAAAAAATTAAAAAAAAATCAAAATCCTGGCGGGACTGAAAAGATATTCAATGATATTGAATTTTAAGAATCCAGTGATACATATTTTAACAGTTGGTGAGCAGGTTTTATCAATACATTCTGGCACAACCGGCCCTTCAAGAGCGTTCATGGTCTTAATTTGGCCCAAAGCGAAAATGAGTTTGGCACCCTGCTTCACATCATGTAATTCCATCATCAAAACCACCGCGAGTGTTGTATTGATTTTCATGCATATTTGAAGAATCCTTAAAATTCCATGGCAACCGTTCACTGGATCTCCAACAAGGCAAGGCTCCTCAGAACCATGTTAATGGCGTAATGGAGCAACGCTGAGATGATGTGCTGAAAGCGAAGTGTCAGAAAGAGTAGAAGCTTCTTAAAGAGACAGAAGCCCAATTTCAAGGTGCTAAATTGCAAAGTCAAATTTCATATTCATTTTCATAAAAACTGAGCTGAAAACATTTTTATAACAAGCTGCCTGAAAATACATGCTGCTGCTCCTTTAACAATGTGTATTTTCTCTTCTAATGAAAACCAATGCTAGACTTCTGGAAAGTATTTAAACCAAGGATTTTCTAAGTTTGGAATTGTTTACAATCTGAAAGTAGGACTTGGACTGTAGAAGAAAGATGACACGGGTTCAGTGTGGGAGTCTGATCTTGTGTTTACTTTGAACTTTGTGTGTGCATCCTGGGTTCAGTTTTTCTGTGGAAGACATGTTTTGCAGTGTTGTATTTCGGCTGGTCTGACTTTGTGACATGCTGAAGTTAACGTGGAAGTTTGTCAGCCCCTGCCAGGATCACCCTCATTACCTCACAGGTTTGATCCTCTTCTGCCTCCTAACCGACTCTGGGGACGTTTCCATCCCCCGCTCACATCCCTGAGGTGTGCAGCACACACACATCCCTCCTTCCACCATCATTCTTTGTTTTTTTTTTCCCTCCGCAGTAACAAGCTGACGAGCCAACAAAAACTGAGTCGTCAGCATGACATCTCCTGACAAGCTGTGCATTCAACCTACACTACGGCCAGCATGAACACAGCTTCACCCAGAAGCAAAGCATTGTGGGGCTTCCACCCTCATGTACTATCTGGTCATTTGGCCTGGCAGAAAACGATATGGAAATCAGTATCTGGATGTTTTATACATAAACACAAGTACCTACAGACTCATTTTCACACAATAAAGCTTCTCCCAGTGTAGTCTGTCTAATAAGATGTAATGCAGATATAATAGTCATATCGTAATAATGAGAACGTTTCTTGTTTTGACAAGTTTAACATCTCGTTATACTGAGACACTTTCTGTTAAGTTTCTTGTTATAACAAGAAATGTTGTTCCTGAATGCTTTTCCAAGCTCTGTCAGTCAAACACTTATGCAACCAGCAATTTTATGTTTTTCAATTTTCAGTTTTGTCACCATGCAGGTGGAAAACCTTTTCTAAAATGATTCATTATGACCACGTTTTTGTCATAAGAACATGGCATTCATCGCTAAGTGATGAATGCTTACCTGTGTAGGTACGTAAACTCTACACAAGTTTTAACCCTGACCTCATCAAGGTTCACTACAGTACATGAACTCCCACTGCAGACAGAGTGAGGTCCATAAAAGACCTGCTGTCCTACATCCTGGTTCCACATTTGGGTTTCCTGTGAAAGGAGTGTGTCGGCTAAACGTGTGACCATGTTTGTTAAGCTGAAGGCTGCTAGTCAGAGAGAGGAAGAGACAGAGGTGTCTGGGCTGAGAGTGCTGCTGCAGGGGGGCGGAGCTCCCAGCCAGCAGCATTAGCCTTAGCATTAGCAGCATGCAGGCGGAGCTCAGTCCTGCTCCATACTGCAGGTGCAGCTCGTCCTCAGCTGTTCTGTGGTCTCTGCTCTCCCTCTGTCACTCCGTGTTCCTCTCCCCTTCTTTCTGCTTTTGTCAGCAATTCTGTATCTAAATGTACATTTTACTGTTTTAACTTCTCATGCAAAGGTTCAGCTGATTGAGTAAGACTCCCACAGGTAATTGTAGTATCTTTTGAGGGCGTAGAGAAAGTTTCAATGGAAAAACATCCGTTATGTTCTGTATTAACCGTTCTTTTTTTTGACACTTTTTTTCTGTCCTGCAGTCCCAAAAACCAGCGGTTTGAAGGGAAGATGATGGTTCATTTGCATACATTTGCATTCTATTAACACATCAGACCTGCTGACTTGAAAGGGATGCTTAATTAGGAACACCACCAAAATGATTGTACGTCTTGGTCCTCACTCCTTCCCCGGTCGTTTCCCCTCACTCATCTCAACTGCAGAGTCGTGTTGCTGTGCAGATAAAACAACTCGTGCATATCTGTGCATCATTAAAGTGGATAATGTTGTCACATTCTTCAAGCTTTGATGTGCTTAACTCTTCCCATAACGCCATCTCCATTTTTACCTCCTACCTCTCTGTGCATCTTGGTGTAGCATTTACTTTTTTGTGCTTTTGTGTGTGAAATTTTGGAGGTTACCTACGAATTGTAGAGAAATGTTCTGTGTCACATCAGCCTGCTAAAGATGAGCTGAGTGGAATATTAATGTGCTCACATTTAGCTGCCCACTGGTTTATATCATTGATTTGTGTAATAAATTACACCTCAGCTGTCGCTCACATCAGCGGCACAGCAGGAGGCAGAAATGATCTGCACTGCCTTTGGTGGCAAAGAGTTTCATTCTTTGAAAAATCTCCTGCATAACAGCAGCAGATGGACAAAGAAAAATCCTTACATTTTAAAGGAAATTCATTAGATTCTGTAATGTGATTTACTTCAAAAATATATCAATAAAAGTATGGATATAATTGAACCTGTATGTGCTATGAACTGTGTAGTCCACTGTGCCAACTTAAACTGTGAAGTTTTGTGAATCTAAACAAAAAAACAATATGAATCCTCGAAGTATTTGGATTGTGGAAAACGTACAAGTGCTGTTGGCTGATTGAAATTTGAAGGAAAATGTGAGAAAATTCAAACATAAGTGCAACAATTAAAATGTTTTAAGGTTCTACAAACAGAAACAATCAGTTTATGAGGCGAATTGTTCTTTATCAACTGTAATTTGTTGACTTCGACCACAACATGACAGTCATTTCCTCTTTTATTTCATCTTTTCAAATGTTCCTGTCAGCCATTTGTATCAGTCATGTTTTGTCATTTTCTCTCAAAATCCCATTAAATTATCGATATATTATTAAATCTATATTACAATGACAGACAGCTGCTCAGACTTCAGTCAGAGGAGCATCAAAAATGTATTCAGTGTATCATATTTTACATATTAGCATGTTTGTCAAGTCATGTTTGTCATTAAGAAATCACACACAAACGTACGCGTGCTGCCATTGTATGTTTGCAGAGGAGTATTAATTAGATACTCCATGCTGTTTGCCAAACTGTGTAAGCTAATGCAATTGCACAATTAAGCTTGTTCAATTTTGCTAATTAAAACTAACAGAGACATGATTACAAATCAATCAGGACTCTGGGAGTTGTTGAGCCTCCTACGGAAAGCAATGAGAAGACAGCTTGACAGAACATTCACTGACGACGGACACACGTTGGCAAAAAGTTCATCCTAAAAAAAAAAAAGTGAAGTTTTTCATTTTGGTTCAGATATTTCTGGGACTAGATTTGAGATGCACCATATTAGATTCATGAGAATCATATTCATGTCTGTTTTCATAAACTGAATAAAAGTTACAGAAATCACTAATTGTTTCAAATAATCTGTCATCTGTTTTCAATTATGTTCAGATATGATCCAAAGTGTAACTTCTAACTATAAATAATTAAATGACATTCAGAGTAACTAAAGAACTATAAAATAAGCCTTTTGTTAGCCACCAATAGCTAATCTATAACTATTACTTTTTTACATATCCTATAAAATGCACAAAAGGCTAAAAGTGATGATTGTTTTAGTTCCCGATTGTGGATTCAGGTTAATGAATAATCCTAAACCAACTCCATGTTTATGTGCCGTCAGTCAGGGTGTCCACACAACCTGGAAAACTCAAAATTTCATGTGTAAAAAGAATGCCTTAAAGTGGCTTAATTAATAAAAATATGCTTTAAATAGGTTCACCAGATCTTTAATATAAGGACTATTTAATCTTGTATATGTAGTTTTTTTTTCTCGCAGGACTTTTCCGTTTGATTCATGTGTAGACATTGCATCTTTGTTGTGCCCATGACTTGAGGCGCTAACCATCTGCTGATATTCCCTTCAAGCTAAGTATCTAGCTTTTTTGTGTCTAAGTGCAAAGTTAGTGGCAGTCAGTTGGACGACGCTCATTTTTGCCTTGCAGATGGTTCTTGGTGCAGCGCCAACACATGTGAGAGGGTGAACAGGTTTTTCAGAGGGTTTGGTTGGTTTTACACAGTGAAGTGAAAGTGAACCATAGCACCTGAAAATGGAACAAATGTTGCAATTTAGATCCTCAACTGAACCGAGTCTACTGGACTGTCAGGCATGAAAACAGATGTGTCTCTGGGTCAGTTCAGATCAACTGCTAAAGTACAAAATGGCAAAGACGAAAAGCTTTGAACAGCTGACATCTTCCTTTAATCCTTAATAGCCTTCTCTTCATTTTTAAACACAGCATTAATGCTCAAAATGTCTTCCATACGTCTGAGTTTCCGATTTGCCATTCAGAAAGTGGTCTTCACCTAACACCTTCACTGAGCTGCCAAGAGGTCAACAAGGCTTCATTGTGAGCTGAATCAGCGCACAGTGACAGGCTAATGTTCGACCACCGCCACCAACATTCACCTCCTCCCAGCCTCCTCATCTAAAATAGAAGAACACTTTCATTGCTTGTTTACCGTTCTAAATTTGTCATGTCCGTCATCTGCTCTCCCCCATATTCTGCTTGGCATTCCTGGGCACGTTGAGTGCCCTGCATCTTTGAGAATTTGCTTGCTAAAAGAGGCGAATTCTAGTCTCCATGTGCATCTCCTTATCTGTTTAATTTTCTCCCTCTCTGAAAGCATGCCGCAGCATTCGCCTTGTTTATTACTGTCAGGAAGACAACTGTCCGACTCCCATCGGTGTGCCATTATTATTATACCACAGATGGTGATGGGGGTTTAGAGAATTCAGCAAGGCCACAGAAAACTGAAGAAGGACATACTAAAGAGGAAAAAGGGAATTTGAAAGAGAGAGAATGGGTGATTAAAAGATGTTATGAAGAACAAGCAAATGTTAAGGGTAGAGAATTTTTTTATTTACACACTTGGTGTTCTGTTTTTTTTGACACTCAAACCCTGGAGGCAATTCTATCGAAGGGCCTATATTCTGTCAAGGTAAATAAACAATCCTCCACACAACGAGGTGACCCTCTGTATGCCGGCTGGAATATCAGGATCTCCGGGGATGACACTCCATTTTGGCGAGTGGTTGCTTGCATTTTCAGGAATGCCCTGAGCAGGGACTTCAGAACATCGGGGAGGAACCCCAGACACTGTGATTAAAGTTTCATGAAATGGAAGTGTGGTCTGGAGCCAACAAGCGCTCAATTGGAATTTTGAATCCCAAAATATACAGTAAAAAGTAGGTCCAGCCTCAAAAAACTGGGATTTCAGCCAAGAACACACTCACTGGGACATGAAAAGTAGATAAAGTGAGAATGCTTAATATATTTGAATCTGTTGTTGATGTGCAGTTTGACTCAGAGAGGAAAGAGGAGTTTATGTCTCCTTACCAGACATAAACGAAGTCTCCAGAAATAATGATGCAGTACATCCAAACATGCTTCAATAAAACATTCACATGGCGTTTGAAGATACTTGTTTGCTAAATGTGTCCAAAGCTGTACTCACACATCTTCCTACTTCTGAAACCAAAAGCAATCTGATAAAATAGCTCTATAACACAAACAAAACCTCTGTGCTGATATTTAAATAAGGTATTATACATGTATTTATTTGTGAACTTTCCCAGATTTCTGTGAATTACATCCAAAACATGATGTCACGTTCTCAATGCCGTTTGCATCATGCAGGTTTCCATACAAAAAATAATCAACTGAGAGGAAGTGGAAATGATGGCACAGGAGAGGAAAGAGGACAAAAGTAACCTGAACTACGGGCTTCACACAAACAAAATTATACTACACATGATTCATTCTGTCTTCCAGTGACGTGTGTCTGATATTTTTCACCAAAGATCTACATTTTATTTCAAATCACATATTTTCCATTTTCTTTTGTGGAACATTATAACCAAACACCCTTTTTGATTTGAACTGGTCAAGTTAAAAAGTTGGAAACTTGAACAGGAGTTTATTTTTCCATTGGATAATATTCCACATAAGTCCACAGATCTTAGAGAGCTTTTCTTGGAGGGACATCTCATAATTTTCTATCTGGTTACTTTTTTGAACTCAATAAATGCATTTAGAGTGTTTTCACAACAGACTCACTCCAGTCCATTTGTCTAGAAAGTCCTGTTTGTTTGTGGAGGTGTGAATATTTAATCAAACTCTGATACAGACCATAAAACAAACTGTGGTCTGCCTGCAAACCTCTGTCTCATATGTGAACACCAAATGGACAAGAGGCCACTCCAAAAACAGGAAATTGACTATGCTGCAGGGAATTCTGGGTCAATACAATCAAAAAGAGTTTAATGGTAGAGAGTGAAATGGCTCATGTTCTTTTACCAAAGATAAAAGCGAAATCCTACAACCGTTGAAATCTGATGTCACTCTATTGTTGTTTACAAGAAAGTTGCGCTTTCTTTCTAAGGAAACAACTTCCTTGGAAAGAAGGAAGTTGTGCTGAGTTTTTTTTTGTGTCATTTCCTTCAGTGGTTCTTGGTGCAGCACCCCCACAGGCGAGGAGGGGAAAAGGTTTTTCAAAGGGTTTGGTTGGTTTGACTCAGTGAACCGCAGCAGCTAAAATGAAACAAATGTTGCAACTTTGATCCACAGTTGAACTAAATCATCTGAACTATCAAGTTGGAAAACATTGTTTGTGCAAGTCAAAAACCTGACGAAATGGATCAGAAATATACGGAGCCCTCCAGGGGGCATGGGGATTTTGTTTTCTTTTGCTTTCCCTCGCAAAAGGTTTTGCGTTCCCTCGCAATAATCTACTGATCAGTTCATGCGGCATAAATGATACTATAAGCCTTTTTTACGGTGGCCGCCGTACTTTCTGCTTTAATACAAGCTTATAAGGTTTTTCCATGGACTATTGAGTTATTATCGCGGGGTAATAAGTCATCTGATTGTGTCTCCATTGTGTTCGTGTCTGAATGGTTTAAAGAGCTGCTTTCAGTGCCGTTCCATCTGAGCCTTAACAGACATAAACATGCAGTAAATAAATCGATTTTCAATCAGTTTTTTTTTTTTTTTGCACCAAAGCGTTAATAATAATAAACACGTTTTATTATTGTAAAACACAGCAAACTAATGGTGGTAGAGGGCCGCACTGGGTTAACTCTGGGAATCTCATCTGTCCTTGTATCAATCAACTCCTAACCTTTGTTCTGTCACAATTATCGGTTTATTTAATTTTTATTATCATGCTCCAAACTTTGCGAGGACTGACCACCCCGCTCACCCGCTTCCTCACACACACACACACACACACACACACACACACACACACACACACACACCTACAAACACAACCACACACACACACACACCCACACAGCCAGCAGCGTCACCTTCCCATTCATATTTGATGACGTCACTCTCACATCGACACACCCACCACCAGGTGTCAAAGCCGCTGCTCCTGTTATATCAATAATTACTTATTTCATTCATATTGCTCTTATAGAGCCTCAGTGAAAACGTGTTTATTATTATTAACGCTTTGGTGCAAAAAAAACTGATTAAAAACTGATTGAAAATCGATTTATTTACTGCATGTTTATGTCCGTTAAGGCTCAGATGGAATGGCACAGAAAGCAGCCCTTTAAACCATTCAGACACGAACACAATGGAGACACAATCAGATGACTTATTACCCCGCGATAATAACTCAATAGTCCATGGAAAAACCTTATAAGCTTGTATTAAAGCAGAAAGTACGGCGGCCACCGTAAAAAAGGCTTATAGTATCAATTATGCCGCATGAATTGATCAGTAGATTATTGCGAGGGAACGCAAAAGTTTTGCGAGGGAATGCGAAAGTTTTGCGAGGGAACGCAAAAGAAAAAAAATTCCCCATGTCCCCTGGAGGGCTCCGTAGAAATAATATCTGAAACGTATAAAAAAAAAAAAAAAACATTTTTGTTCACCTGCACATTGTACAGTTGTTGGGGTTGTCTGTCATGTAATAATGTATGGAAAACAAAAATAGATTTTCTATCTTTAATCTCTTTACTGTTTGTGTTGTGTTTGTGGTTGATGCAATGCTAATGTAGGTTCTAACTGCTCAAATTTACTGAATTTAATTTCTATTTCCATGTAGAGTCATAATCAATAAATTAGAATATATGTTCCCACACAGTCTGTCAGATTAAAAGTACCTTTTGAAAAATATCAACCTTTGAGCAGGCATTAAACATACTTATTATATATCTGTATTATTTTTCATTTAATCTGATGTCATGTAAGTGGAAAATCATCAATATTAAAGGCTTGGAAACTGTATAATGCGTTTCCCTTACTGAACCAAGTTACTGAGATAAATAAACTTTACTGTAATATACCAAATTATTGAAAGGATGTGTATTTAGTGAATTCAACTTTGAGAAAAAAGTGAATGAAAAACACACCTGGCATTCATATAACACACTGAAGAAATGGTTTTGATTCTTGTGTAGTTTGTAAATAAAAATAGAGGCAGTTAAAGTTAAAAGAAATAATGCATTTTCAAATTCTTTTGTTCAGGATTATTTTAATACATGCATTGTCATGGCTGCATATAAATATTACATAAATACTTCCCGTTAATTAGCATGCCAGTGCACATGCTGTATGTCACAGGTAATGAAATGTGTTCTGCTGTAGTGAGGTCCGATCCATCTGAAAACTCATGAATTAAGATGAGGCTGAATATTACTGGAGAAAAAAATACTTTTTGTTTCAATTGCACATTTTCAGACAAACACTGTCATGTTGGATTTGTGAGTTATTAATCTCAGACTAGAAAGCTGGTTAAATGGTATTATTCCTGGTAATCTCCGTTTTCTCTGCTGAAATGGGCCTCCATCTTCTGCTGTCATGGCGATAAACATGTTGCATCTGTGAAATATTACGACTGACACTATAAGACAATAGATGGAAGCTAATAATAAATGAGAAAGACGAGATGAATAAAAAACTCTTCTAGAACCTAAATATCCTTCCTCATACAGAATATCAATGCAAACCAGTATGGTAGCTAAATTAGCCTCATAGCTGTTTCCTTCTTTCCAAATTTTCATCCCATCTTGCAAGGGACTCCCAAATCAATTCAGAAAAAATATTTTTGAAATCTGGGAAGATGTGAGAGACAGATCTGCAGATCTGCAGGAGAAATTCAATATTTCCTCTAGGAAAGACTTTCAACAGGGAAGAGGTCAGTCAGATGACCTGCAGCTCAGTTTGGGGAAAACAAACCCGCCTCCAAGCTGGGCTGCATTGCTTGATAAGTTTTATATCCATTTCCTTCTTGCTGTGAGCATCTGTGAAGGACTCTCACCTTATCAGTGGGGACTTTACAAAGATTTGTTTCCACACCCTGCCCATTACCTCCATTTGCCAGGAAATACTGTCACATGATCTGTTTAGGCAGAGGAGATTCAGCTACAGAGACCGAGACAAAACACTGCTGTGTCATTCAGGGTAGAGGGACTAAACATGATCTGGACTGAAATCACTTCTATTCCATTTGTAAGGACAGAATGAATAAACAATAAAACAAAAGCAAAAGTGGAGCCTAAAGGTATATGAATGAGGCAGTCTCTTTGAACCAACAGGAAGTACCCAAATGCTACAAAAAATATGATGGAAGGTAAAATTCCTGCTCAGCCTGTATGAAGATCTACTAACAAAAAAATGTTAGCTGAACTAACCCTAAAGCACAATCATAAACATTAGTTCTGCTAACGCTGTATCAACATGGTATTTAGCACAAACTAGTGCTAAAGCACTAACTTCAATTCAATTTATATCTGCTTTTGAAACACTACAATCCTCAAGCACTAATTTAATTAGCACTTTAACTTAGCACTTTTGATTTTATAGAAAAATTACATTATGGGAAGCAAAGTGTGCTAAATGTAAAATTAGCTCTGCTTCTACGTTAGCGAGAATGTGCCCACCGCTGTCACTGCCACAACAGAAGTTCTAACTAATTCCACACTTTCTAAACATGCACAACACTTCCTTTAAGTTCCACTTTAGTTCTATCGCTCTCTATATATGTCAGTTAGATTAAAAGGAATTAAAGCAAAACACATTTGGATATTTTGTTGGCAGAATTGCTTCCTCACTAACAATAACCAGGGCTGTGTTAGATGTTTAATGAATATGCAGTTAAATATGGATGATAAAAATAGAATATTGATTGAGAATTGGTGCCTGATGGACGTTGGTAAGCCTCTGAATTAAATTCTGTTTGGACCGCTCTGTTCCTTGGCCCTTTGGGTCAAAATGGAGATGAAAACAATCAAGATGTTATGGATTGTTGTTCAGAAAAATCCAGCTTATGAAATTAAAAAAAAGGGAGAGTAGAATTGTACGGGTATATAATGTGTGGGAGATATTTAAGTTATAATTACATAAGGCAGTAAACACGCACTCACAAAAAAATTCTCTTTAGGAAAAATGTGCCGAGCAGGAAAGTAATTAATTTTAGCCTCACATACTTTTTAACTGAATTTCTTGGCCTTTTGCCATCTTTAAAAAAAAATAAAAAAGTATTATCTTAGCACACTGACTAATTTCCTGGTTAGCTGAGCACTAATGATTGAACGCCTGACTGTGCTGCTTGAAGCGGTGTGTGGAGGACTTGTGTAAAAGCACAAGCCCTCCGTATGATTCACACACACACGCACATGCACACACACACACACACACCCTTCCTGCCCCCCACACATCTCCTCAAATACATTTGCAACCACTCTGCTGGCTTTACAAACACAGCCGTCGCACACCGTCGGCGCTAAACGGCGCTCGGGGGGATGATCTGCGCTCATTTTACAACCGGCTGGGACCGCTGCCTGATGCTCGACTTATCGCACTTTAGAAAAGAATCATTGCGCAAAGGATCAAGTTTCATCTCTCAAATAAAAAAAAAAAGATTAATTCTGTGACAAATAAGGACACAAACCAGCACAATTTATCCCCATTACATGTCCGAGCTGAGTGGCGCTTTACGGCCTGATTTGTCTCAATTTGTTTCAAACACAAAATGAATGAGATTATGTATTGATCCTGTGCCTGCAGTGAAATTTGTCATTAAATGGTTGATGGAGACAAATTACAATCTGCACCACATCCTGAATTTTCTTTGTCAGTCTTATTCTGTAAAGTCAGGGGGCGGGACCAACACTGCTGCTGTCCTGATGATTGGCCTGAAATGGATGAATCAGAGGCAAACGTAGGTTTTTATCTTAAATCAATATTGAAATACATTTATAAACGCTTTAGTTTACAACTACTGAAGTAATTGTTTTTCTAAAGGGTTTATTAATTAAACTCCTTAGTTGGGTTTATAAATTAAACTAAGGAGTTTAACATAAACCCTTTAGAAGAACAATTACTTCAGATATTAATTTTAAGGGTTTGAACTAAAATTGAAGAAGAACTGTAAATAAGTCTGCAAAGAGATGGAACTTGATCAATTCCTTGTGGTTGTTTATATAAAGAGTGAAGAGCGAGAGTCTTAAATTGGAGCGGTAATCAGCTACTTTGAATCTCGGTCTTTATAAGAAAGCCGGTGAGGTACAATGGGTTTTTCAGATTTGTGTCGAAAGCTTTTGAGAAATCAAGAAAATCTACCAGTGATGTCAAAGGGACATCATAAGCAGACTTAATGAGAACTTCATTATTCTAAAGGCAGAGGTTGATATTTTAACTTAGTAGTTCTGCAATAAAACTTGCAGTCAGTGTGAGAACGATGGGATCTAACTGATGATGATATGGAGTTTTGTTGTACGTAATGACTTTTAGATTCGGTGGATCCCCATTATATTATACTTATGACCTAAGCAAAGTACACAGTATAAAATCATCTATTTTTATTATTGTATGACACAAGCTCCTATCCAGATTCCCCAAAGGCAAAGCCCACATTTCTCCTACCTCACTTTCTGAGAATGCTCATTGACACGGGATTCAGTTGCAATCAGTCCTGCCATATTTTTCTCTCCTTTATAACTCGGCACACATTAACATTCACAGACTGTGTGATCAAGGCCATGGCCGTGTACATCTAAAACCTCTGTTTTAACAGCAAGAGTTGTCCTTAGATTACGCTGTCATGGCAACAGATGTGAGCAGAAGAGAAGGGCAGCGATCTCCATCTGTCCACACACTGAACTTCTAGTTATGTTGTTCGGTACAGCTTCAGTATTTCTCACTTCTGCCTTTTTCCACTTCCCTCCAAACAACTTGATGATCCAAGTATTTGCTTCCCCTCAATACAACAGGCTAATATGAAATTGTTGGCTCTGCACTTTAACCTGCAATGTAGCAGAATAAGTTTACTTCTGCTGCCCATAGAGATCCAGGACTGGGTTTAAAACTATTATTTGTCCACATTCACCTTCAACACACCTTCCTAGAAACAAGCTTCAAGGGAAAACGAGAGGAAATGCCCTGGAAGCAGGAGGTTTAAAAATCCTTACCACACTTTTTACATCCATCTATTTGCAAAAGCCGTAAGACACAAATTTATCATTTGGTTACTGTATGCCCACGAGCGTAGAACATGTGCCAGCAATGATTTATGACCGTATGGTATCTAAGAGCCTAAAGTTGCCCAACTTGCAATTTAAAAATAAAGCTGGGACTCATTTCTGAATACTTACTGGTCTGCAATAAACGACTGAACCTCGTTATACAATCCATCCAACAAAGCATACATTATTTTCTTTAATAGTAATCTGTTTTATTGTGATTTCAGTTGAAACTAGATGTTTATATTCACAATATAAAAAGACTCACTGTGTGACATTAAGCCTTTTTCTGTTTTAGGTTGGTTAAGATTACCACATTTTTTTAAATATTTGATAAAACCCAGAATAAATACTAATAATTGTCTCCATAATTGTATGACTTTGGTCACGGAATAGTTTGTTCAAGAGAACTGGCGCGGTTTCAATTCATACGTGAACCTGAAACAGTCTGGAGGCTGCTCCAAAAGCAGACCACACGCAGGGTATTCTGGGTAAACAACATCTGTATTTACCCATGTGCTACTCGTATTTAGCGCATGTCTAGCGCTAGCACAAGAGATGACTTGTTGTCTTTTGTCAAAGATAAAAGAGGAATCCTACAACCCCTAAACTCTGACACCACTCCATTTCTAGTTACATTTCATGAAGAAGGAAGGAAGTTCTTCAGAGGTTTTTGTGTCGTTTCCTGCCCTGGTTCTTGGTGCAGCGCCACCACAGGCGAGGGAATAAGATTTGGTTTGTTTGACAGTGCAGTGTGAAAGTGAACCACACCAATTGAAAATGTAGTAAACTTTGTGATTTTGTTGCATGAAAACACCCTCAGACTCAACAGTTCAATAGTTGTTTTTCAGACCAGAGGATATGTATATTCCCACAGATTCAAATCTTTGTCCTTAGGTGCATTTTCTTTCTGAATTATTGCTTCTTATTCACAGAGCAGCCTTTCAGTCCATGTAGGTACAGGACTAGGTTTACTGCAAATGAGACTTTAACCAACACATTTTGGACCAAAACACATGCATTCTTGAGACACAGAACAATTACTGAGCCTGACTTGTGTAGGTACATAACTCTTTTCTGTGGTTTTTTTACGAGATTTACATCAGACTTTTCAGTAATGTCACTCCAAAAGTGTGTTTGAAATGTAGACTTAAAATACAGCCACAGTTGTGGTTAGCACCAATGTTGTGTGAATGAATATGAAAGAAGACAAAAGCGCCATGGAATCATCATTTATCAAAACTAAAATATTTTTGGGACTCCACCTGGCCTAAAAAACAAACAACAACAAAAAACACAGCAACAAAAAAGGTTCTGTGTTTTTACACAGCAAATGCAAACATCCTATTTCAAATGTATGTGAATGGATATGCTATACTTCTTATATTCATACATCATCTTATTGGTGCACCTTCATAATGTTCAGTATTCAGCTATGTTTTAGTTCTACTTGCATACAGCACTAAACTTCTTTAGAACAGCCCCAGATGTTAAGCCACAACCATAAGGAGGGAAAAACTTGTCTTTAAAAACAGGTCGCCTGGAAGTCCTGAGGTTAGATTTTGGGAAGATGATGTTCTGGGACTTAATTAGTAAAAGGTCCCACATTTGAACGGGCTGAGTGCCCATGAGCTCTCCTCTCAAATCTGGGGCAGCGAAGCACACGCACGCACGCACACGCACGCACACGCACGCACACGCGCACGCGCACACACACACACACACACACACACACACACACACACACACACACACACACACACACACACACACACACACACACACACACACACAGACACAGATGGAAGATGATGTAGAAAATAACAGCAAAATCCCAGACCAGTACTAGAAATAGTCAACTTGAAGCTCTATAGAAGCTTCATATCCTCAGAAAGTTTGACTGATGATGACTATTGACTGCCTCTTTGTTGGAGGACTGTCATTAATGGCAGAAGAGTAGCTGCAAATATGTGTTTGACTTAATGGTTAGAAATATGTGCTTTTTGCTTCAATGGACAATACAGAAAGCACTCCAAGAAAAAAGTGTCCACAATAATGTGTCAAATCGTGAGCACGGGCAAATCAACAAAGAACATTTAGAAACAATACTTGCATTACATTTATCTAGTCACAATGTTGTATGGAAGCAGCAAAAGAATTTTAAATAAGTGTAAAAGGGAAATTTCAACATTTTGACAGGTAAGAGGTCTACAGTTACAATTTAAAAAATATGATTCTGGATTATTTTATTTAATAAAGCATAAGACAATCATTTCCATCGAGGTCTGTGGTTATTCACACAACAGCCTGTAGTAGGTTGTTGTCATCAATCAGTTATTTGTTCAGTGTTACGTTTGGATCAGCTTGATTTGAAGTTTGGGGCTAAACATTTTGATACCTCCGGTTTTTAAATAAAAATAATGTTTTTGTATTAAAATCAAACATGCAGCGATATCTGTGATATTCTGAGTCAGAAGGTTGTTACAACATTGATGCTGCTAACTATGAATTTGAAAGAAGTAGACACTTAGGATGAATAAATCTGTATCTAGGCTAAAGAATCTTCTTAAATTGCTTTTGTCATTTGTTATTAGCTTATTTAGCTAACTGTACCCTGGTGAGGTTTTATTACAGAAAACAAGGGATGTGAAAAATGGGACTTCATCTTGTTCATGTGTTTTAATAGTAAGTCTGTTAGGACAAACATTAAGCTAACTGCTAAAGTTAAATAATATGGTGGTTTGTTGCAATGCTAAAGAAAATATGGACTCTTTCTTTTTAAAAACTGAGACCTGAAACTTGTTCAATCACAGTACGTACCTAATAGTAAGACACTTGTAAAGCACTAGTAAAACACCTTGTTTAAATACTACTGGTATCACGCAGTTGTTTGCCAACTCATTCATAAGTTTACTAGGTTTCCAGCTAGAAACCTAAAATGTTTCATGGAAGTGAAGATGCTAAGAGTTAACTAATGAATGAAATTGACTACTCAACAAAAAGACACTTATTTTGACATGTTTATACAAACTTCCTAATCAAAGTCTTATTTTTGTTGAGATAGAAAATTCAGAGATACTTTGCTAAGCTCATGATAATGTAGAGTCAAAAATGATGAAGGTCTGACAAACAATACTTGTCATGCATTGTAAAAACTGATGAAAATATTCCTCCTGTGTTCATTAACCCTTTCATAATAAAAGTGGATAACCCAAGCAATATTTTTCCCCAAAGCTACCCAAGTAGGCGTGGGCCAGATAATGCTTCCACGGTATGCTAGGTTTTTCACCATTTCTGGTCCAAATTCACAAAAGTGTTTGATAAACTAAACGAATGTATCTAGTTAAATATAAATGCTGATCCTTGTAAACAGTGCTGCCATCTTGCCAGGTCCCTCTTGAAAAGAGATTGTAGATCTCAACAAGGTTGTTTTTTATCTGCCTAATTAAACTTTATAATTATTATTATTAATGTTACCGTAGGCTAGCCCTTTCCCCTTAGAAAGATAAATTCAGTAAGTCTTCATTATTTCCTGGGGCAAAAATAAAGTGTTGAAGTTGAAACTGACATGTCATGGAAAATCTATATTTTTTTAGGTAACTGTAAAAAATAAAAGTAAAAAAAAAATCTCGCTGACATTTTGGATTTTTCTGTAAGAGTAAGAATATAATTGCTTTTAAGTAAAAAAAAAGTGATTATGCTATGAATATTTGTTGTAATTTTAGGGTAAATTCCATGATTCTTAGATTGTGGTACTTTGCTAAAGCTTTTGTGTTTAGATACAATGCTGACCTTAGCAGAAGTAAGAGTAAGATTCACTGAAACTCCACAAGGAAGCAACTTTCAGGGAAACTAATGAAAAGGCGATAGCTCTCTAAATTACCATCCGCCTCCCCAAAATTGTGGCAAAGACAAACAGAAGTGAAGTAATCAGTATGTGAACCTTAAAAGAACAGAGGCTTTAAATTAGGCGGTCACTTACTTGCAGTGCTTGTGGGGGCCGCTGAGCGTCTCGATGACAAAGCATTCTCCACCATTGAGGCAGTAGGCCAAGTCCTTCTCATGGCAGGGTTTGAAATGCTCTGAGTGAAGCGGAGGCACAGTTGGGGATGCTGCAATGACACAGAGTCCATGGCATCAGTTACAACCAGGCCTGAAACAGCGAGTGATGGATGGTGAAGGATCATAATCCACTGCAAAAATGAAAGCAAATCTGTTTTCTAGCTACACGCCACTTGAGACTACATAAGAGTAAGTCACACAACACACCAAACACTTCTGATAAGAGCTAGTAACGGGCCATTGTTTGTTTAGACCCTCTAACAATGCCATCAAAAGATGGATGGAGGACGATTAATAGTCTGTCCTTCTGTGATTAATACTCAGTGGTCACAGTAGCGTTTTTGACTCGACTTTTTGCTGTGATTTATCACGATGTGCACAGGTGAGCTTGGATAGCCCAGACTTCTGAAAGCATCGCCACACGTTAATGGATGGGTTTTATCATTTAAATGAATAAATGAAGAACCAGTTGCTTGAGAAGGAATCAACAAAAACACCCAGAAATTCTGTTTGTTCAACACCACTGGCATTTTAGTGCTATTTGAGGATAACTGGGTTTACAAAAATAAATAAATAAAAATCAAGAAAAAAAAGTCCAGGCAGCCATCTATCAGCAGCGTTTCAAATCCTGAGATTCAGTTGGTCAAGACATAACGTGAGGAGAAATCTGATTTACACCCCAGATGATGTTGTCATTAATCCTAGACCAGACTGCTGAGTGTTTCCTTTGTGCTTGCAAATGAAAAATGAGTCAACTAAGGGCCCTCATTAGCTGAATCCCAGAGTATTTTTCTCTTTTTTCTGCCTTTCTTTTTCAAAGTAGCTTGATGGGCAGTTATGATCCAGAACATTAAGCTTCAGTGATTAAAATCAGGATGCAGTTACTTCCTCCAGTGTAGTGATTACAGTATGAGGTCGGTCTTTAATGGTGTGTGGAAGATACATCAGAATGAGCTGCAGCTTTTGCAATCAAGAAACGAATAGAATTATAAGCAAGTGTTCGGTGGCGGGGGAGAGGTAGAGGGAAGGAGCTGAGTTATTTCAGGATGGGATTCAAATCCCTTAATAAGCACCGTGAGGAATGCTTATGGTCCACTAGTGGCTGGTGCTTACTGGGAATGTTCCACTACAGTTCTGTAATTAGCTGGTGATGAACTGGATCTGAGGTGAAGGTTAGGCCGGGCAGAGAGACCAGCTAAGAGGGCAGCAAATGCTTTCATTAGCTGGAAGCATCAACAAGTTGCAGATAAAGAGAACATTATTTTAATCAAAGTAATAAAGCATAAAGTTACTGTTAATCACACTTCAGTGTGAAAAAAGTATTCACCCTTACAGATTTCATTAGATCATTCAAGCACATCTTAAAGGAGCGGCATTATGTCTCATTTCATAGAACAATCAAGTATCTATGTTACCTTCAGTTGTTATAACAATGCTATCAAGTATGAATTAAAACAAATTTTACTTTGTGAATTACAGCCTTGATAATAGGATTCTGTCTCTTTAAAAACTCCTGCTGTTTCTGAAATTCCGCCTTCAGGAAGTCATCACAACATGGCTCCTCTATTAACCCTTTATTGTTTTTACCAGCGCTGCTCTGACATATATCTCCTATAATGAGCTCAGTGATTCCACCAGGTGTTTGCTAATTGCTGCTGGCTAGTCTGAAGGAGCTGGGTGTGGGAGGGCTGCTCTGTGAGGCTGAAGCTCAGAAGCTTGGAAACTGCAGCTCTGAGGAGGAGCTGCACCTTGAAGGCGGGGCTAGGTTCACCCAGGCGTTTTGCACAGCTGACTGGTTGCCATGGAGATTAAAGGATTTCTCAAACATGCATGAAAGAATCAAGGCAAAACTCCAGGTATGTTTTTGCTGGGGGAATGACATAACACGTAAAGCTAAAAAAAGTAAAAAATTTTAGCTGCCCCTTTAATATCAACAAAGATCACCAGAATTTCTGTTCCACATAATTCTTTTGTCTTCTGCTATTGATCAATACTGTTAATTCTAGTCTCAGTTTCCAGTTGTTGGCCGACAACTGGAAACCACACCTCCCTGGTGTGGTCTTCTGTTGCCTCAAACCTAAACATGTTGAGGTTTCAGAGATGTTATTGTGCATATCTGGTCTGTAATTAGCGGTTATCTGAACAACCAGCTTGTCGATTATCCTCACAATATCCAAACGAGTGTCCCTCACACCGCCGGCGAGGTTCTTAACTCTTCCACTTTAATCCCTTTTTCTACATTCAGATGCTCATTTGAACATCTGCATGTCGTCTTCACCAATCACACCGAGTCGCTGCCATGTGGTCGGCTGAGTCGCTATCTTCTGTTAAGCAATTGAACAGGTGTATCTAATAAGGTACACAGTGAGTGTATTTTTCAATAGGATCTCATTACAGACACGCTTGGTCATTGTGGGTTTTCCTTCATTTTCATGCTTAGCAGGATCATAATTTCAGTCTAGTTTACTGCTTGTTGTAAGAAGAGGTTAGCATCAGTCACATCACAAAATCCTTCCAATATGTTTGAATGATTTTATGTATCTGTGTTTTAACAAGCATTTCTTGGTCTTAAAAACAGAAATAAGTGAGATCTCTCAGCATGTAGTTCTCCTGCATACTCTGGTGTACTGTACTCTATGAGCCACATGGATCCTGTTCACAACAGTTGAGATTTCATAGCCAAGCTACCGATAGCCTACAATTATGACAATTTCCTTCATTTCCAGATGGATGCTAACATGCATTCCCTAAGCTAGTATAGATGGATGGATTTGCTGTCAATAATCAGCATAGTTATGGAGTTACATTCTGGAACGGGCATATGAATATGAAATTGTTGTATAAAGACTAATTAATGTTTAATGCTCCCTTTCCCAAAAGTAAGTTGCTAAAGAAATTCCTGCATTTTAAACACCCCACAATATCTGAATAGACGATTATTTAATAACCTTTGTTGTTCATGTTGAGAGATGAAAAATGTCCTTAGTAGTAAACGGGACCAGGATTCATACCAAAGACCTGTTTGGTGTAAAGCAGCAGTGCTACCCACTGCTACGCCGCGCAGCAGGGTTTAATCCATTGCAGTTTTTTTTTTCTGTCTGAGCAATGTTGTTGGTTTATCTCACTATGTGCCGTTTGGATACTGTCACTAGTGAACAAGTTTTCAGACTAATTCACATGTTTCCAAAATGTGCATGTTAGCAGTCAGCAGATACTCTGCTGCCCCGTCGCTGTTCCTGCCTCATTACTGCCTCCTGCACAGAGCTCTTTCACTATCATGAAGTAAATATTTTCACTTTTCCACCTCCACTTGCCTTGATTCTCCACAAATCTTCCTATTCTCTGTGCAGCTCTGCTGTAAGAACTGCGTCTGATGCAGTGATGTTATATCTGCTCTCCACAACTGAACGCTGTCTAATTAGTGAGTGAACATCAGAATGAAGACCTGACACAGTAAGCTTAGCTTGAGGACATACAAGATCTTCAGTTCAGCTTGGTTCTTCTTCTAGCTGATGCATAATTTGACTTTACTATAGTCTTTTAGACAGTAAAGTACATTTTAATGAGTTTCTAAGTAGTCTTTTTTTGTACATTGAGAGGCTGCTGTCAGACACACTACCTAACATATGGAACTTCACAGCAGGAGGCATATAATCTCCCATTAAAAGGTTAGGTGTTTAGTTCTTCATTAAGTGTTTTAATCTAACAAAAAACAAAAAGAAAAAAAAACAAATGTTTGTAGGTGGACCAGGGTTCACATCAGAGTTCATTATTCATCCACACCTCCTCAAGCGAACTGGATTTTTAGTCTCCTGGACTGGAGTTGGATTAAAGAGACTAAACAGGGTTGGTGTGAATGCTTTGGTTGTAATATGAAGTTGTGTGTTTGTATGCTGCACTGATGAGGACACTGGTTCTACCCTGTTTTTATTCATCATGTAAAAATAATGATATTTAAGGATGGTCACCAATGTATTTCATAAAGAAGCTTTTGGTTTCCAAAGCCTGCGTTGTTTTTGCAAGGAGCACACAGATTTTGTGAACAGTAGGAATTTGAATACATAACCCTGATGCACACATAACTTGGACAACTTGTTAGAGTTGAGAATTGCAAAAATATATATTTTATGTCAGAAAAGTAATATTTCAGAGCCTTGAAAGCAGTGGCAAGAGGAGTTATCCTTGAAGGAAGATTGACAGACAGGGAAAGCTATGGCTAAAATTATGTGTACCCTTGGTAGCTTTATATTTAAAATGATTAGAAATGTTATTACACCCATCAAATCAATTTTATAATCACTTAATTGCTTTTTGCATGTTTTCAGTCACTAGTCACTTTATCACCATCATTTTTGTAAAACATTAATCTTTAGCTTCCTCCACAAATTCTCTATCAGATTAAACCAAGAGTTCTGACGCAGACACTTCGAGACGTCAATACTACGCAAGTCAGAAGAAGTATATTGTCAAAAATGAAAACATTAATTACAATTATTCAGACTTCAGGCAGACTTAGATTTGTCAAGGAGCAAACTATCAATTGAGACAAAGAAACTGAACAGACGTTTATATTTCTGTAACATATACATTAATTCACTCAAACTGCATCAACTCACACATTAAGATCCAACCGCATAACATTTTCATAGCGTTACTACAGCGCTCTATGAGCCTAATCCCCCACATGGCCTTGGCTAATTTTCTGATCAATAAATTGCTGACCTCTGGCAAAAGATATATTTTTTAATAAGACAAATTCCAACAAGGTGTCTATTAAGCTTTTAACAAAAATAAAAAAGAAAGATCAATATGAAGACTTCTAAAACATCTGTTTAATGAATGAAAACCTCACAGCAGCAGTGTTCATTTTCAATAATGATGTTTATTGAATCTATATTAAATTTTTTAAATGGAAGATGTCGGCTGTGAAATTGTTCATCAGCACTGAGTTCTCACCAAGTCATAATTTGATCTTCCTACTCCCAGTTTTAGCTCTTTAGGTATTTTAGTTGCTAATTCAGCATTTTGCTTTCACTTCTAACATTTCAATCCAAGTTTTTTGAAACTTGTTTTTATAATTTTTTTAAACCTTCATAAACATGTTGCAGTGTGACGTCATGAATGCGAGATCATGTCTGGGTTCTTTAGGTTCAGAGTTGCTGGAGGTCTTCTAACCACCAGCAAAAAGGTCGTCAAGGTTTTCTTTTCTTTTTTTTACCAAATTCACTGTTCATAAAATACCACAAGTGAATTTTATAGCTAATACCCAATGTTTTGTTCATAATGTGAATGCTTTCACTTTTTAGTACAAAGAATTAAAAAGACGACTCAATAGATTCAGATTCTTCTTTTTTTAAATGACAAAGTTTATATGCTCAATATTACAAAGTAGAATATAATTTTTCCAACCACATCATTTAACAGAAGCCTATTGAGCGAAACATGGAGTATATTTTAAATGAGTAATTTCTTCTTCATCTGCATCATGTTTGCTCATTTATAAAATCCCCACTTGACCCTTAGCCCAGATCACAGTTCAGCTGTAAGCAGCAGGTCACGAAGTTACCAAGACAACATGTAGGCCTGTCGCAATAAATCAATTAATCACACGATAAATTAAAACAAGCAAGATTAATTGTTTTTCTCTTTTCTCTCTTTCTACCAAACACTGGATGATAAAAGTCTTCAGTCTGGTGCTTTGGTCTTTTTACAGAGACTTCATAATTCATTTGATTTGTCGTTTCTGCTGTTTTACTTATTTTGGATATTTAAAATGTCTTCCAGTTCCAGTGTTAAATGTAGAATTGAAGGTTTACTGATCTTTGCAAATGTTTTATTGCATCATTATAACATTATTATCATTCCATCATTTGAAAATGGTGTCAAAACAACAGTATTGATTATTGCAATAACTTCTGGGACAGTTTATTGTCCAGTAAAATCTGTTATTGTGACCGAGATAATCACATGCAAAGCTTCGAACACATCATTTAGTCCTGCTGCGTGCGCCATTTCTGGAAGTCCATGACTCATCAAAAAGAGAAAAACTTTAAACCTTTTACGGCATCTGTCCTCAGCCTGTAGCACCAACAGAATATATTAAATCACAAAGGTTTTGTTCATGCTTCAGCTGGCTTGTGCCTTTTTTGCAGTCGTTGTGAAAGCTGACACAAGAACCATTTGTCATCTTCTCGCTCTCCCCTCCTGTTTTTTGACAGAGTTGTAGGTTGTTTAGCTTAACACTTGTCACTTGTCATCTCAGATGTACGCACTAAGAGACGTGTCATTTTAAGGAACGCAGCAGTCAACTGAAAAGAAAAGGGAAAAAAAGATAATTTCAGTGGGTTGAAAATGTCACTGCAAGTTTGACAACAGTGTCGGCAGAAGGCAGGTGTCAATCACTGCAGGAGAAAACAGTCCAATTTTCTCCACTGAGTTTGGGACGGAGAATCAATAAACCACAGGATGGATGGTTCTCCACTTCAGACTCTTCTCTTTCCACCAAGTGAGAAAATGCAGAAGTAATTTAGTTTGTTTTAATCTCAGCATCATGGCATTTCATGATGGTTTTAGAGAAAATAGCTGTAGATGTTTATGCGAGAGTTCGCAATTTATTGAGAGAAACAATAAATAAATAAATAAATAAAAATAAATTTATCAATGTGGAAAAAATGAGTTAAGGAGATTCCCGGAGAGCTGCTTGTGGCTCCAACCAGCTACGTCTTGCAGTATTATTGGCAGATTACACTTCTTTGGAAAATGTTAAAATATTTTTTTTTTTCTGTTTTCCTGAAAAAGTCTGCGTCTATAGAGTTTCTGGAAATTCAATCAAACATGCAGCACAAGACAGAGACGATGTCAGGAATGTTAACGATGACAGCAGAAGAAATGGAGCAAGGCTAAGGAAGTGAAAGGACAAAGACCGACAAGATTTTGTTAAATGCAGCTCGTCTGTTTACCAAAAAGTGCAGGTCACAAAAGTTCTTTAGCCTCCATTCCAGGTTAAATGGAGACAAAGTAAAGAAAATAAAATGGGCCACTAATCGCTGGATATTCACTCCATAGGCTGTAGAAAATTAGGAAGCGTTTAATTGCCAGAGGTGGGAAAAACAACTAGGAGCAACCTGGTTGTGATCCAAAAGTTTCCCGTTATAACAAGATGTTAAACTCGCTTGTTAAAACCAGAAAGTTTCTCATTTTAACAAGATACAAAACTTGTGAAAAGAGAATGTTTATCCATTATAACGAGATAAAGAACTCACTGAAACGAGGATCATTTTGTTATTGTCAGGATTGATGTGGTTGTGGTGAGGAGAGGACGCTGAGACCCAGGTTGTGATTAAGATGAAGGATTTAATGGTGAAGAAGCTCAAACAGTCCAAAAACAGGCGGCACGGCACAGAAGTTAGCACGAAGCTAAATACCGGTAGCACTGACAACAAAGACTGACACGATGGGCTAATGCCAGCACAGGACTTCACAGTTCAACTATGCAGGCAGGCAGACCAACAAAGACGACGTGGACGTACGTTACATAAACTTAGACAAGGACCGACGAAGAACACAGACAACAGGTGAGACTAAATACACACGGGGTAATCAAGGGAATGAGACACATCTGGGAGACAATCAACGGGGAGGACAGGACAGAGACTCACAGGGAAACAGAATCACACAGAAAAACTCAAAACTAAACACAGAAACACGGATCATGACAGTTATAATGAGATGCAGAACTTGCTAAGAGAAAGGTTCTTGTTATAACGAAATACAAAACTCATTTAAAACAATAAGTTTCCTATTAAGATATGTAAAACTCATTCAATTGAGAAACCTGTTTTCAATTCATAAAACTTTATTGTTTAAATAAGAACATAATTGCTTTTAATTTACATAAATCATGCAACAACAAAACACTTATCCTTAATTCCTTTCCTAGCTCTGGAAGTTAAACAATTTGTTTATAAAGATGCACCACAAACTGATTCACCATTTCAAATCACTTTGTTAAGTAAATCTAAATTTGACGTCAACCTTCTTTATGCAAGTCCAGATCCCTTTAAGTGAAAACGCCTGTATGAATGAACAGCAGCTGACGTAGAAGTCTGTCATTTGATTTATTTTCATCAGTTGAAGCAGGAGTTTCTCCAGGAGACGTTGCCGTCTCTAGGATACGGCTGTATTTTATTTGCAGTTCAGATACCTTGTTTAGAAAAACATGTAGAGGAGAAACTTCCACACCTTCTGCACCCAGTTTCTTTCCCACATGTTAGCCTGAGGCCTTTGAGTGAAGATTAATGCTATGTTGAATAACTGCACCATACAAACAATACGAGACTTGTGGGAGAGTTTTTTTTATGTCACTTCATTATATTGAGCCATAGCACACTTTGTATATATAAAAAAAAAAAAAAAGCGTCTCCTAAACTATGTTCCTCAGGAGTCCTCTCACAGAGTTTTAATAAATTATTGTTTAAATATGCTTAGTACAGTTGCCTCCTGAGCAGGTAGGGATTTTGTAGCCTGGACAAATTAGAAAAGGAAACTAAGCTTCTTTTTTGTTGCTTTTGCAGCAGTCTTTTCTGAATTAATTACCCTAACTAGGTCAGTTCAGAAATATGTGCTTAAGCACTTATCAACTCATGTTATTGGCTAACACCACTATTCTATCCCATAACATGGCAACCATCCATAGAATGTGTTGCGTTTCTTTATTTGAGGCATCTGGACAGCATTTCCAGATTTGAACCAGGTTTTCCACATCTACCACATCCATTACTTTACATCTGCTTATTATGTACTTTCATCTCGTTTCCACTACCTCTCATTATTTTCATGCGCACCAACTCACAGATGTGTTGGGGAGTAGATGGCTGTAATAGCGTCCTTCACGGATGACAGTCTTCCAGAGCGGCAGACGGATGGCCTGCCAAGCCAGCAGACATGCTAACTCAGAGTGAAGGTTTCTAAAAAGTCTCCTTCCTGAGTGAAATTCATCCAAGACCCACGGATGAAGGATGTAAATCAATAGGAGCCATGATTGTTGTGACTTTTTTACACTTATATGTTGTTCAGTATATTTTGCATGATAAGTGACTTATTTACAATTATATGTTAAGCATAATTTACATGATGATTATTATTAATTGTATTGAACTTGATTGTATATAATTACAAAGGTGAATTGGAATATATTTAAGGAGACATGATTTATTTGAATAGAGGAAGTCTTTTATTTTGAAGAATGTTTAACAGGATCTGGTTCTGTTTTGTCACTATCTTGCTTTTATTGATTTTTGGTTGCTAGGTTACGAACAGCTGTTGACGTTTCTCTCTTCAATAAAAACTGAACAGAAAGGTTCAGTAAAAGACATACGAGCCTCCATCGTGTTTGAAGAAGCTTTACTCCGTAACAATGATGATTTCTTTGGTAAAGAATAAGTCTTTATACCAGCATTGTAGTCGTACTACCTGGTAGTGAGCAGTGGTGATGTGCTACATCCAGTTAAACCTGTAAACGCAAGATGAAAAAGAGAACATAGAATAAGTTGTTGTTCCAAGGCGTCACCTTTAACTGGTGGCATTTCTATCCAGCATGGGGCTGTTGTCTTCACCTAGAGGGATCTGTGCCATTCTACATGAACTCTATCAGGACGGGATAAAGTAGACCACTGTCTATGAAGCAGATGGTCTTACATGTTACCCACCATCCATCCATCCATCCACATCCGTTGGACTATGAGAGGAAGCCGGAGTGTCCAGAGTGAATTGTAACCATGAAGACATACCCCAGGTTGGGATTCAGGCCACAGTTTATGGGCATAAATTCATTGTAAATAAACCATCTACATATGTCTGCTCTAACATTTAAACCGGACGCTTTCTTCTGTGCCAATTAGTTTTTAATCAGTGTATTGAACTTGAAAATGTTCAAAGTCATTTTAAAACTTCTGAATTGACAAGTTATAATTTTAATATACATGAATTTTAGCTTCTTTTATTGTTTAAACAAAAAAATCCAGCTGTGGAAAGGTATTTAGAGTTCAGCTTGATTTGCGATATATAGTCTATATGGCCTTTAAAACTTTAAAAATCATTAAATGTTCAAGATTTACTGCATATAAAAGGTGACTAAATAATTAAATGCTCAATCTGGTGCTTTATTCATAGCTCACAGTGCAAACCATCCGACATGGAACAACGGGCCCATTTACAATCCAAAAGACGTCTAAAGAAACTTCCAAAAGTCAAATTCTTCTCAGAGAAGTTACTTCTAAGTTTTACATTGCAGTAAATTATGAGCTACACACCGGATGCCTGCGAGAGAAAAAAAAAAAAAAGCACTGCAGTCATGGAGGAAAGAAATTCTAGTTTGGAAATGGTTCAATAAATATTTCTCTCAGCCTGAAAAAACTTTGGCCTTGATTAATTCTGAAGGAAGCATAAAACCCGTTCCCTCTGAGCGCTCCCTCAGCACCAGTCTCTTCATGTTTGATATGCCTAAGGTGGGCCTACGGTGTTCTGCTTTTTGTTGGACAAGATGAGACATAAAAATGAACAAGTGATTATTGTTGGAACATTACTAAGCAAACGGCATGGCCTTCTGGAACATGCTAGAAAATGTGGACAAACATTTAAATCTATAGCACCTTTAGTTCCTAAATCAGAATTTTCTCCATTTTTATATTTTCACAGAATTTTATGAGCTTTGCTGGAAAATGAAAACAAACTTTTACACTTCTGTTTGGACAGCAATGGCAATGTATAAAGTCTATTAATGTCACAGATAATCTGATACAAATAACATAGATTAAAAGATTTATCATGCTATTGCTGCTTTTTGAAATTTTCCCTGTGCAAAATCATCACTTACAAAATGTAAAATAGCATAGAGGAGAGAAAGAGTTCAAAACTGTTGAAAACTTAGTCAATAGTTTCCAAAGCAAGCTGAAGTTACAGGCAATACACAAAATTCAAGAATCAATACAAATCATATTTTTCTATGAAGAAAGTAGGAAAGTCTCTAACTGCAGGGCAAGTTATTTCAAAAATGTTTCTACTAAAATCCTGAAACTTTCAGGTGGACTCAGTCATTTCTGCTCTTGTATCGTTACTCTGATGCACTCAGGCAGGACTCACTTTCTCTCCCAACAACTCAGCCATTAGCGAGGCACGGTTGGGTAAAACAGAAGTCGGCTCAGTACCGATCTATTTTACTCACAAGCATGTTTGCATGACAGTACAGTAGCAGTCAAAGTGTTATTCAGAGACACTGTCACACCACTCAATTTCTATAAGTTGGTGAACAAGTAGTATCTTGTTTCTTTGGAACAAGTGGTGGTTAAATGAATGATATACAATCTATCATTCATCTAGCTCACACACTGATAAAAAAAAAAAAGGGTATTTGTTGCACCAGAACATTGTGGGTCAACATTCTGTCCACATATATCAGATGACATTTTGAACAGATAGAGGACAAAAAAAAAACTAAAATTCATGGTAAGACAAAGGGTTTTCTTACATAAAGATGCCATCATGGTCTGTACTACAACTATTTGATTTATCAACTATGTGGCGTTAAAGCCAACCTGTTTTACCCTGAAAACAAACCCCAAGGTAAAACAGGTTTCAGATATTTTTGATTGGTGAGGAGTGGTCTGTCATCTTTCACGGATCTCATTTTTAAGGAGAGGCAGAACTCTCGCTCTATCCTTCTCTGTGTTTACCACAAATGTCCACTTAATAATTTGGCATATTCCAGTTAGCCAGATCTGTTTGCCTAGAAAACAATCCGTTTCCCTTTGTATGTCCATGCAGCCCAGTGGCGCCGACTGCCCAGCAGCCTGGCTGCTATGGAAAGCTTCCCAGGCCAAATATGTGTGTGTTGTATATGTCTATGTATACGTCTGTATATGTTGTTTGCATATGCAAACAACACGTACAATATGTGAAGTTTAACCATCAAATTCATGTTTAATTAAAGCGTAAACTATGTGTCAACAATGTGTAAAATATGTCTTTTCGTTAAGACGCAAACAGAATCTGGTTGTGTTCCTTTCAGGCAGTTTTACTTACAAACGGTTTGAGTCACGTCTAGATCACATTTTGCAGGACGATAAATTGTTCCAGAAGTTATTGTGATAAACTATAATATTATTGGTTTGAGACCATTTTCAAGTGATATAACAGTAATGGCATAATTATGCAAGAACACATTCCCAAAGAGCAATAAACTTTACGTTCTAATTAACTTTTAACACTGGAACTGGGAGACATTTTAATTATTCAAAATAAATATGCAAAACATCAAATAAAATGGAAGCTAAGGTCTATGTAAACAAAATTATCCTTAAAAAAAGGGCTAGTTGAGACCAAAGCACTGAACTAAAAACTTTTTCATCAGTTTTTGGGTAGAAAGAGAGAGAAAAGAGAAAAACAACAAATCACGTAAATGAATCTGGCTCCCAGTTTAAACATTTTTTATGGCAGTACCTTCTGGATCTGAACAGACCTTGGTTGTGGCCAGAGAGCTTCAAGCGATGCTGCAGTGCATGTTGCCATTTTTGTCTTGTTATAACAAAGTGGTTTAAAAACAGGGGGAAAAAAGCAGATTTACCATGCGAACCATCCACATGGACTGAATATACGGCGGTCGATTGTGCAGTTATATTTGATTTGTTGTCATGAAGGATGGCGCAGCGCCTCCTTTATGAACAGGGAAAGAATTTGAAACCCCGAAGGGCCTTTTCTTTTTTTGTATGCTGTTTATTGTATTATACAAGCTTTTATCACTGCTGCAAGTTAGATACTTCTGGGTCACTTCACTCAGTTTGGAGCCTCGATAATCAAAAACGACTTTTCAAACACACCCCAGGCATTTCCAGCAAACAATCCTCCAATAAATACAAGGTCAAGAAACGCATATTTCTTCTCTACTGGTCTTTCTCCTTTTCATCCCGTCCAGCCCCATCTTTTTCCTCCCACTTAATACCCCGGCATCTTCTTTTATGTGCATCTGCCCATCTGAGGTCCACCACTTCAACAGCAGGGTCACCAGCAATTTCCTTCTTTGAAAACAAGGGTGTCTCTTTGCTTTTTTCTTAACCAAAAAGAAAAAAGCAAATGATATATTTANAATGNTAAAATAAAAAATATGTGCGTTTACAACCAGGCTCTTCTTAAAGGATAAGCATTTATGATATGGACCACCACAGAGAACACTTGATCAGTTTGGATTAAGTCCAAAGGGAGGACAGTTATGGCTGGAAAAGCAACCTATGTTAGAAATACTCAAAACAATACATTGTACATCTCACAGTAAGGACAGGGATGTTTGATTCATGCCTGAAAAACAACAACAAAAAAAAAACTGATTTATTTAAGTAAATCTGTGACCGTAAAGCTCTCTCTCTTGAAACGTTGACTAAACAGATGTAATTCAATAACATAAATTCATAAAAACAATAATGCCAAATCTATAGAGGACTCTGAAATTTACCAGTCTTGGGAGCCTTGTCACACATTATTTACCAAATGTCTGACAATTTGGTAAATAAGTATCCAGTCTTTTTAATACATTTCCTCCCATATTTAACTAAGAGAACACAAAGTGGAACCATTTGCATTTGTCATTACACGCACATGTTCATGCACGTACACGTCATGTACACGCACATGTGATCTGCTCACAAAGTTCTGTTTTTAAATGACTAATTCAGATCAATGACAAAGCAAAGAATTATTGGTACCTCGGCCAGATTTACATCTTTTCTTTTCTTTTTTCTTTTTAAATCCAACCAAAAACATTCGTCTATGGCTTCAAACTAATTCAAAGTTCTTGTTTTTCAAATTTTATTTTGTGAAAAAAAAAATGTGGGTGGGCGACTCAAAAATGTTATTAGTACTTATAGACAGAAGAAACATGTTTATATAATGAAGACATGTTTAAAAGTATTTATTTAGATTTTTTTAAAGACTCCGCCCAGTTCTCTTACACTCATATTACTTGTGGTAGAATTCACAGAGAGACAATGATGTTGATTTTATATATATATATATATATATATATATATATATATATATTTATTATTATTTTTTTAATTTATTTTTCTTTTAAATTTGATTTCTTGTTCCCACGGTGTCGCCGTGGCGTGAGGATACTATTACGGCGCTGCGCAGCCTCAAAGATAACGACACACCTCTCATCTCCGCCCTTTGCCTCCACTTCCATACGCCAGCTGTCTAATAAATATCAATCAAGTCGACCTCACTGATACCAAACACTGTACTGAGATAAGATCGCCTGCCTCATGATGCAATATGAAGTTTTTTTTAATTGCTTTGAGGACCTCCACAGGAGATTCTCTGATTGAATTTAAAGGGTTTTGTGCAGTTAGCAAACACAAAGTGGAGCCACCTCAGAGTGACAGTATGCTAAAGGTTTTGATCATGATGTTTTTATTAAAGCTGTAGGGGTGGAAGGTACCACTGGTCGTTATGATGAGTGAGTGTTGGTCGTCTTCAGGAAATACTTCCATCTTTCCTACGGTATCCCTGCTCCAGAGGTGGTTGGCCTGAAAGCCTGCCGTAATGCAGGACAATCGTTTGTTATGCTAGGAGTGATCCACACCAATGCACAAAGATACTCGCACATATGTCTTTGAACTGTTTATGTTGTTTTACGATTACATATACATGTACGTACGCCCACACACACACACACACACACACACACACACACACATATATAAATGCAAGCTTAACGCCAACAGTGCGAAAATGAACCCCAACGAAAGTTTTCACTTTTTTTTTTTACATTATTCCATTATTAATTCAGAGTGTGACAGTAGATTTGGCTCACAAATACTGGTTCATGAGTCGAGAGATGATTTCAACAATATGTTAGCGGTTAGCCTCAGGAATGTAATGAATAAAATGTAATGATTTCTGCTTGTTTATGATGACATCATGATGACTGTATGATGTTTTATGATGGAAAGTACATCATTTTCATTCTGTGCACATTATTATATACTCGGAGATATTGAGTGTTTGAACTATTAAAATGGGCAGTTATTCAGGTTTTTAAAGGGGGTCTCACATATTCAATGCCATAGGTCCACTGTATCATCACTGATTCCTTGTTCTGTCATAGATCCATGTTTGTCAAGCTTAAAGAACTGATCTTCATATGTGGGGTTTTATATATTAACTTATGCTGACAGGAACTATGTGTACTTTGCTAGAGTGATGTAATATCTCATCACCGACATACAGCTGAACATTTGAATCTATTTAGATTCTTCGAAGTTGCAGAGAAACATCAGAGTGAAACAGCAACACTCACTGCATTGCAGATGTATAATCCAGTCTGACAAGGCAAATCCTCATAAACAGGCCCATGTACACTAATTAGCAGGCCCAGAAATAAAATGATCAAGATAGCTCTGTGGGTAACGACAGTCTAGTTTCAAATCTTTCTGCCATTTTCAAGAAACGCATAAACTCTCTGATTAGTGGTTTAAAGCACACCTGCATGGTGCAGATAGGCCGACTGCTGCTAATCTGTCTGAGTCTGAGTCAGTCCAGTCTGGCTGCTGAAAGTCCCACCGTTCAGATCGTGTTCACAGGACACCCCGAGGCTTGGCAAAATAAATAGCGCTAAGTATCGGGCCTCATCCCGTCCGCTGGCCATCTGGCTCTGCAGTGAAGAAATTCATTACTCTCCAGGTGATAGCTTCACCGCGCTCTCCCTGGATTGCCTTTGTATCCCTGCAGGCTCAGCTCTGACACTGGAGATTATAATCGCAAACTGGCAGCAAAAACGTGAATGCTGGGACAGAACTATCAACATAATTACTGCACATCTAGACTCACAGCCGTATGTGCTGTATCGTACTGAAAAGAATTTCAAAACTCTGCTAAGCATTATGCTTTCATAGCATTAATTAAAAGCCGAAGATGTAAACGTACCCAACAGTGACAAAAAAAAAAAACATTGATTTACAAAAATACAGGATGTTCATGTCTCGTATAGATGGAACACTGTCAAATTCAAAATACTTATCTTCAGTTTAGCTAAATTATTTGAACATCCTTTATCATTAAAAAATAATTATCTAAAATGGGAAGGAAAATGTGTATATAAAGGCAATATATACACATTTTCTCATGCCTCCAATGATTTGGAGGCATGAGTAGTATTCTGAGAATATTTGGATTTTCCTGGATGTTTCAGGCAATTCCTTCAAAAAGATCCTGAAACTGTATGAGTCATTTCTTACTTTTACTTTCACATTTTCAAATTTCATTCTTGGCTTATCAGACCAGGGTTATCATAGTTTTTTCTGATTTTCATTATAGTTTAATTTTATTTCTTTGTGACTTTTGTCTAATTCAATTAATAGCTTTTAGCACGTTTGCTAGTTAATTACTTGTTAGATAAATATTGTTTAGTTTTTATTACCTATTCTATAATATAATTAGTCATACTTTGGTTCATTCTTAGGTGTAGAATTAAAAAAAAAAAATAAAAAATAAAAGGTCAGCATACTGTATTATAATTCTGTATATATTTATTGGGTAATGAATACTCAACAGACAATGTATTCACTCATTGTTGAACAACCGACTGACTGGTGTTTTTTCCAACCTTTTGCTGTCACCATTTTGCAGATGAGTGTGAATTGCTACCAGGATTATGGAGAGTCGTAATTTGTTGACGGCTAACATAAACTGCTTGTGTGAGGAAAACTAAAACCAATTTTACATCAGCTTTTAAGGCTAATAAATAGATTCATTAGCACAATAATTAAGGCCATTATATCTCCAATTTCAATATGTTTCAGACAATACAGTTCCAGTTAGGTACAGTTTCTCCCTATCAATTACCATTGTAATTTATTTCAGTTAAAAATGTTTTCTCAATTTCAGTTGTCGTTTCATTAGCTTAACTTTTTTTTTTTAGTTCTAAGTTTTTATTCTGAAAGTTACAGGGTACTCTTTTGAAATCTTGCAGAGTTTTTTTTTTTTTTTTTTTTTTTATTATTATTATTTTACAGGGTATATTTCCAGAACTTGAAGCACTCAAAATATAGGAGCTTTAATATAAGCTCCAGCAAAGGAAGCAGCAAAAACTCAGAAAATAATGTGACCCGGCATTTAAACTCGCTGAACTTTCCCTGTATATTGTGGAGGAACCCTGCTGGTTCAAGGAAGCAGTCCATCAAGTCTGGATATTATCTTGTAAATATTCTACCAGGTCTTAGAAAATCTGAGTTATTTTACAGTTTTCCCCCCAAAAAATAAATAAATAAAATTACATTTATTATGTTTTTCATGAAAATTCAAAAATCCCAGAGAAAAGAAGACATGAAAAACTAAATGGGCACACCAACAGCAAGGAAACCCAGAGTGTGCCCAGTCTGCAGGTGCATGTGGGATGTTGGGGGACGCCATCAGTTCTCTGAAACAATAAGACCACGAGATGGATTGGTCTGAACACACTTGATTCAAGTCGTTCCTATGATTCTAATGGCATTTCCTGTCCTCCTCCTGATCAGTTCAAAGTAGAAGCTATATCTAGATATGCAACATACTCTGGAAAATAATCTGAAGACTTATAGTATTTTGTACATTAAAACTTCTGATGAAAGAGAACTTTAGTAATTTTATGCCCACCTTTTTTTCTAGTTTTAAATTTCAGGCAAAGAACATTTAATTAGATATGCCCAAAATGGTTTAATCAGTGAAAGTTATAGACTCCCTCACTCGATTATAATTGCACACCTTTTCATCTAAGTGTTTACTAAAGATTAGGAATCTAGTCAGTGTATGCAACTGCATTTAGGTCAAGAGCCTTTGAAAATTTGATTCTGCAGAAAAAGGGAGAATTAGGCAGCTTTACATGTTAGGTACACTCAGGATAAAAGCTGAGCTCTGAAGGTGAAGTCACTCTGTTTACTGTGCTTTGATCCAACTCTAGTTCATTTGCCCAGAAAGTCCGGTTCGTTTGGGGAGGTGTGAATGTGTAATTGAACTCTAAAAGCTAAAGTCTTGGTGGGGTTGAAGTGAATGCCAAGCAGACTGGAGAAACGCTCCAAAAAGCGTCCGCTCATGCTTCCCGGTTTTTGTGTAATTTAATTCAGTGGTATTTGGTGCAGATTATTATAAATGTTTTGTAACTGGGCCATCTTTAGTTAGTGCAACGCTGCTGCCTCTCTATCCAGGTTCAGCCATTATTGTGACCAAAGCTTCCAAGCCAGGGTCGATGTTTCCATGAGTCTGTTGAAAAGCAATCAACTAAACACAATAAGTCAGTGGATCATATCAACATGGAAAACGTCCACCTCACGGTGGAGAATTTCTAAATAATTGTGACTTACGGTCCAGTGAGATCTGTGTTTTTTCCTCTTCATGGCCCAATTTTTGACAGGTACGACACACTCTGGAGCGACTTATAGTTCGGAAAACACGGTAATGCAAATACCAACATGTAGAGAGTACACAGGAGTGGCTTGAGTGTGAGGATACAACATGCTAAATGTTGTGTCCTCATGTAGCCCATTTCAACTTGGCGCAGACTACTGTGACGTGTACTCCTCAAACGTTGGGCCTATACATGATCTGACCACCAAACTGCTTACATAGCAACAATATGCATCGGCTATCAAACAGTGTTTTAATGCTGCTAATTCTGCTAATGCATTTACAAGGCGTCCTCTGTATCTGGTATCCTTCAGTCACTGCATGTGCTTCTAACATGACTTGCTTTCTGATGCCACCTCTCATGGCTTCTAATGCCCAATCTGTCAGCTTTTGTTGTAAATCCAATCACTCGCAAGCCCAGCCTTGTTTGCATATGGAACAAATTAAGTTCAAATCTGGATATTCCTTGCCTTCTGAGTGCCTACATTATTTTGGCAGTGAGAGTACATCAGTGCACACATTCTCATTGTCATCTCTCCTCTCTTCCCGTTATACAGGCAGTTGTTTCACCATCAGAGCCAACATGGCCTCTTGGCCTACAGACTACTCTGAGAGGGTTGAAGTGTTTTGAAAAAGCTCTTTGACCTTCTGTATCACTCAGACAGCTTGCTAATTTGGACTGTCCAACTTTCACAAAATAATTATTTTGAATTCACCTCTTCTAGTGTATAATTATCCCGGATGATTATCAATCTCTCGTGTGGCCAACTCGAGATCATTCCACATCAGAACTGTCTGCAAATGTTTCAGTCTGCCTGTTCTGGTAATATGTAAAGCTGTAGCAGCAGTCCTCTCTCAGGTGAAATGCTGGTTAATCAGAGAAATACAGCAATGTATTGTGTAATACATAAGGTTCATGAGACAAACAATACAGAACTTAGGCTAAATAAACAAGACTGGATTTTTGATTTCACAAATAATGTCAAAGTTTCATTCATCATAAAATCTTACTTTTTGTTTCATTGATGTTTTCTTGATCTCAAACATCAATAAAAGAGGGTGTCCAGGCTAAAATAATAACATTTGTGTTTTGCGTCCAAAATGTTTGATAGATTGAACTTTATCAGATGAAATCACAATCTGATGGCAGCTGGATGCTAACAAGAGACAGATGACAGAGGGAACCACAAGCACCACTGAAATCCATGAATGCTTCCTCCAAAAACACTTACAGCTGTCTGCTTCAATATTTCAAACACCAAATATACCTTAAAATGAAGTAAAACGTACAGATAAAAACGCTCAGCACTACAGCAGAAGCTAGCATCAACAGTCTGCTTTATCTCACATATTCCTGGTGCAGCTAATCAGTGGTAAGGAAAATAAATGAGGCATCCTGATTGGCTGCTTTACAAACGCCAACAAAGTGAGTTGAGGTTCAGTTGCATTTTTTTTTAGCCAAAAGTGTTTTTTTTTTTTTTGTTTTTTTTTCCAAAATCATATTTTGCCAGTAAAGTAATTTTTTTTTTTAAATTTTTTATTTTTTGGCTCTAGTGGCCTTTTTTGAAAGTGCTAGTCCAGTAAAGAAGGTAAAGAAAAAGAGGGAAGACATGCAGCACAGGTCACCAGGCCGGGACTCAAACTCCAGACGGTTGCGCCGTGTGGGTTGCGCTCAACCCCTGCACCAAAACAACTCGCCATATTTTGTCAATAAAAAGAGAAGAGAAATTTTTGGTTAGAATCACTTTAGGGTTTATTTTAAGAAGGTGGCAATACGCTACATTAGATTCCACAGAAAAATCCAGAAATAATTGAACCCACAAACATGAATAGACAGAAAGATTGGAATTGCTAAGTCAGGTTTTTTTAAAGATTGGTGATCGGCCAGAAAACTGCAATCAGTGCACCAGGCTAAACAATTCTGAACTTAGTAATGTAGCCCCTTAATGACGTCCGTGTCACGTCACCGAATTTCCATTGTTATAAGGATTTTATATTTGGAATAACTGAATCCAGATTTACAAAGAAATAGCAAAGCAAGTTTGTTTAATAGAGGGTTAAGTGAGTTTGATTAATTGTAAGTCTTATTCTAGTCACATTCTTAAAAATACAGCATGAAATAAATACCAATACATTGTTTAATCATTATTTTTCAACTTATATCAACTGAAACTATAATTATCAACCATTTATTACACATAAGACATGTTCTTATCTTTACAAATGATGAATAACTGTTAGAATATTTTCACCTTTACTGGCTATGAACCCCTAGAGAGCCTTTAACTGCCTCTTTTAGTACTCTATGATTTTCACTATAGTGTCACCTTAATTAAAGGTGGTGTCAGTCTTTATAAGAAAATGGAAAAAGCAGCACAGCTGATCTAGAGTCAGTTTCTATTCTTAAACAACCGCTTTAAACGTTTAAACTAGGTTGACAAAATGAATAAGTCATGACTCCTCTCAGCCTCCCAGTGCAGGTTTACAGACATTCCAATTACTGATCTCTAGATGATGCTGGCATTTATGAAGCTCCCTTATTTGCTTTGGGAATAAGAATTTATAGTTTATGGAAGTTGATATGCATATGAAGTATGCAGACAGACAGAGAGGTGTGCATTTGCCATTTGAAAAGGCCCACCAGATTAACACTGCCCTTCCACAACTGACTTGGAATGCACTTAACCAAACTTCCTAAACAATTTTTAAGAAATTCTAAATCTTTAAAGATAATCAGTTTTGGTTCATGTTTTTCAATTTCATAATGTAATGTTACAGTTTGCAGTTCACAGAGAAACAGATCTGTGAGCGTTGTGCTAAATGCAGGAGCTAACCAGGCATACGGCCAGTATGATCTGCTTCCACCTGCACCAGTCCACATAAGATCCACAGTGAGCATCCTAATTAAGTTCAGAAGCAGCTTTTACTTTTGAGACAGGCTCATTTGTCCTCTTTTTGTGCCACCGCCAGCTGAAAGTGTCTAATCACATTCGATGAGACAGCCGAGAAAGCCAACAGTCAGCCCTTCTCTGAGACCTACAGTGGTGAACATGTCAGATATCACTGATGCTCGTCTACATCCTTTCTCAATATGTTTTGCAATCTGTAATTATTTTCTCTCATTGGTTCAACCAAATTTAAAGCAACTTGAAAAGTGTTCACGCCTGTACAATTGCAGTGGCAATTATTGGATGACCATATTTGCCAGCAGTAGCCATTCAGGTACCAGTGATGGCCTTTCATTAATGAGGTCAGTAGCTGACTTCAGAATGGACATAACTTCCAGAAACAAGGAAGTAGCCACAGCTGGGTGAGCAATAGTCTTAATTTTGCCACCAATGCTGCACCATACTCTACAAATCTGGCCAAATATAACCTGTTTAATGTCTTTATAGAGGAGTACAATGACCTTTAACCTACAGTCAGAGCTACAATAGTTGGTTTAGATCACGTTCAAGGAATGTAGTTTTTCAAAGTTGTGTTTTAGTTAAACACTCACACCTAAGGACAATTTAGAGAGACCAATTAGAGAGACCCGCGTTACAATCCTTCATTACTCGTACTTGAGAAATAACCAGAAGCAGTGAGTAAAACCCTGACATTAAGCTTTCTTTGTCTTAAACTGTGAGAAAGCTTGCAATAAATTCAAATGTCACAAAACGCTGATAAGAAAAAAAGACATGCTGAATAGCAATATATTGGTCCGTTATGATCGCTGACACAAGCTCGTTTTGTGCGGATAGTTTTATTTTTGTGCCACATTTTAGCAAGAGGGAAATATAAATACTCTGATTACATACACTGCAGCTGCCTGGGAGTACAATGTAAGTACATTAGTGTACTTCAGCTGATTAGTGCGTTGTATTTAAACTTCTAATCACATTTTTGAGACTCAAGTGTGACTATTTAAAATTAAAATCACAAAAGGGTTTAGAACCACCTCTCAGTTTATTTTTCAGAAACATTTAATCTAGATGACAAACATCAAGACTCCGACAGGATTAAGAGGATATTTAGTTTTAAGGCTGATTGGAGACTGTGGTCACAGAGAGATCACAAAGGGTTAACAGTTAGCGTTCTGTTAGTCTGCATCTGCCAGTGATAACAGAACAATGAGCACTTTCAAGCCTATTTATCTCTCATCAAGTGGCACATCTGTATGGATATTAAGTTCATTGGCATACGGCTGTGAGTAAACAAACAATATTTAGAACATCTGTTAGCCATGACAGTTGTTTGCTCCCAGGTTGGCCTCAGCAGCACGCAAGACAAGCGTAAAAACCAACATGACAGCAAGTTAATCTGTTCTCTGCGGAGTCCAAGTTCTTTTCCAAAGCCACCAAACGTATTCTGTGCAGCCTGATGGACGGATAAGAAGCAGAAACTCACTGCATAAGTAACCATTAAGCTGCTGTTTAATTTTTTTTAAATACATAATGTTGGCAAGTGAAATAACTAATGTTCTGTTGTTTTTTTCTTCCTGTCCTTCTTTATCATTTCTCTGACTTTCCTCTCTTTCTCAAAGGCTATCCCTCGTCTACAGGCTCTTCTTTTTTTACCCCCAAATACAAGGATTAAACATCAAAATGAAACAGTATTCAACTCCTATTATATGTGCTGACAATCAATACCAACAACTTTACATCTGAAAGAAAAAAAAAAAGAGTCTGTAGCACAAAGCACCAACTCTTACATGAACAAAAGGTGCACTTCATTAGCCTTAGCTCAACTTGCAATTATGAAAGATCCTTTGACCAAAGATGTTCAGAAGCATCCATTTGTTCAAGCAAAATCTATTTGCTTGAACAAATAGATTTTGTTCAGTAAAAAGACTTTCATTGGGAAAAAGGCAAAAATGTCTTTTTGGGTTTTCTAAACATAGACTCTGATGATCTCAAAAGAAAAGTCTACTTGAGACCCACTAAAACGAAGTTAATGTTGAAGCTGAAGCAACATCCACTATTGTTGAGCTAACCGGCAGAGTCATTTTATAGAAAAGATACCACAGTGAGCTGTGCTGGGTTTCCACCCTACTACTAATCTAGTCCAGTGTTTTTCAACCTTTTTTGAGCCAAGGCACATTGTTTTAATTGAAAAAAAATCAGGAGGCACACCACCAACCAAAAATGTAAACAACGATACTCTGTAGCTGTTGTTCTGTCAGATCAGCATACGTGGTCAGATAGTCATACGCTTAGCTCAGACATGCATACGCTGTCATTACCATATGATTTTATTTAATCAGCAACATAAAATCATGACGTAGATCATCATACACTTTGTTATGAACAGCTGTATGGCATCCTGACTTAGCGGTTAAGTAGGTTAATGAGTTTTACACGGCGTGTGTTGTAGTTGACTGCAGCTGCAGCCAGACCTGCTTTAAATACACTTTAAAACCACAACAACGCATGTATAGCTATCTAGTTATCATATTATAAACAATTTAATGACTTATTTTCGTCATAACTTGTTGCGTATGCTGAACTGATAACTCCACTGACGGTCGGACTTCTTAATGCGCATGCGTGGGCATGGTACTACCTGCATGTATGCTATCCTGACAGCGTATGGCTATCTGATAGAACACCACCTATATTACAGTCATTCTTATCAAAGTGTCTTGAATAGGAATCAAATAAACACAAATAATTATTTTTATCATATTTTACATTTCTTATTTCAAATTGCACTTAACATGTCCACTTCAAAAATACACCTGAACACCTGAACAGTGCCACAACACTGTGGTGTGTGATCACTAATTCTCTTGTTTTAATGTAAAATGCTCTGTACCTACTGCCATCTAGTGGTAATAAAATTACATGATTACGCCGCTAGTCACTACTACAGCAAAGACACTCAAAGATGGGATTATTTGCAGATAATTAATTCGTTTTCAGAAAAATCTTTTAAGACCAATTACCCTATTTTCCGGACTATGAGCGCACCATACTATAAACCGTACCTTCAAATTTTTTACCCCCCTGAAAACTTACATCTATCAGCCGCACCGGGCTACAGGCCGCTGGTATCTCTGCCTCTCTCGGTTTCCCATAAGGACCCAGCAGAGGGCAGCAGAGGGCTGCGTCCTAATAACTGCTGGATATATTAAGTTCTCCGTCTCCAAATCCGGTTTTGTTCACGCCGAGTTTACGTGCAGCGGCATTATTTCCCTCCTGTGCTGCCAGATCGATACTCCTCAACTTAGAAGCTGCATCATATGAGTTTGAAAACATTTATCCGTCATGCCTGCTGCTAGCATGTGGTTGTTCTAAATGAAAATTAGCGCGTTCTTCTTTGATTTCCAATTTTGACTTCCAATGACTCACCCCCTGCTAAAGAGCCCCCTGGTGGTTGAAGAAAAATCCACAGAAAAGCCGCATGTTCAAAGTGTAGGAAAAAAGTAGCAGCTCATAGTCCGGAAAATACGGCAGGTGAAATTGGATCATTTCCACGGCACACCTGACGATCACTCACAGTACACTAGTGTGCCGCGGCACAGTGGTTGAAAAACACTGGTCTAGTCTACTTGCATGTTTTAATTCATATTTGCTCTGCGAATAGCATTGCTGGTCCTGCAATGGCTTATAGGAAAAAGTGTGGATTACAAATAAAAGTAGTCTAATGTTTTTATTTAGACCACCAGGCATATCTAGTCAAATAAGACAGAAAATATTTAACATTCATCTTCCTGTATGACATTTTTGTTCTCTGATTTGGTTGAGGACATGTGAAATTATTCAATGATGGGATCATAATCATCTGCCTTTATAAAACAAGTTCCAGCATTCTGGTTGAGTCCGATTTAAAGAGGGAACATTTCTGTAAATGCTTTCTTAGAGAGTTAAATGACATTTTTATTCGTCATTCTGTTTTTTCTGAGGCGAAACTTTTAATCCGCAACTGTAAGTTGTTATATAGAAAATTTAATAAAACAAAAAAAACAACAGGTGCATCGTCATCAAACCAAGCCCTAGTCTAATCAAGCTTCCAGATATTATCCTCCATATTCTAAATGCACTGGCAACTTTCTCCACCCACTGAGTGAGAGACAAAAGCATCATCTTAGTACAGCCTATAAAATTCAATAAGGCAATAATAACCCAACAACAGTCGCCAACCACGGTGGAGGAACAGGTAGATGTGATGCCAAGCATTCTGCACAGGAAGTGGGTCATACCGTGACACAGTGAGGCATTGTTTTATACGACTTTTTCAAACAGTCTGTAATGAGGTGTGTGAGTTTAAAAGCCTGCAGAGTTGTGTTATTGTCTGAGCTTTTACAAATTGAACTACTGGGCACACAGGCCAGCTCAGGTCTGACAGGGCGAGTATTTTTTTATGATGTGCATTCATACTCAGCCACCTTTAAAATTATTCCCCTAAATGACTTGATAAATATAAGGCAGGCCTGTCCAACCTAAGAACACATCATATCTGTGTTTAATTACCAGAGCTTGAAAATAAATTGAAGAGCAATATCTTGTTAAAACGGGAACCTTTTCACATTCCAACGAGATCAAAAATGTGAACGTTTTTTGTTCTAATGAGAGATAAAACCTGTCTAGTTATAACAAGAAACTTTAATAAAACAAGAAAGTTTCTCATCATAATGAGACAAGTTTTGAATCTTGTTTGAATGAGAAACTTGTGACAACGTAAAACTATTCTTTTGAGATTCTCGTTATAACAAGAATCTTTCATGGTATAGTTAGACATAAAACTCTTAAGTTTAATATTATAAAGAGATATAAAATGAGAAAGGTTCTCGTTATAGCGAGCTATAAAACTCATCTTGTTATAACAAGAAACTTTCACATTTTATGGAGAGTTGAACGATGATGTCAAGTTGTGCCGTTTGTAAATTATAGTGTGTCCATAGTTTTAGTAATGGCAGCAGAGGAAGTGAATGAAGCCATTGGTCATGTTGGTCATGCTTCCAAATGTCAATGAATTAAAGTCCAAATCTATTTTATTGTCAATTCATCACATGTACTTCACATACAAGGAATCAATATCAGGTTTCTCGCCATCCTCCCGTAAAGCTAAAAACTTGAAGACATCACATCACATAACAATAAATAAGAACAAATAGTAACAAATAACATTTTCCATATTCTGTAAAAAACACAGTCATATTAAAAGAAAAATCACAGAAACCAGAAATCATCTAGTAATGTGTAGTCGAAGCAACAGGAATGTATAAAACATTTTATTGCTGACAAACGTCAGGGCCCTACTCCCCAGAGTGTTGCTTACACCGCAACCTAATTTCCGGTAAGCTTCATAGTGTATTTGGTGCATTACATACGTCACGGCCAAATGTGGCATATGGGTAAAATTTAAGACTTTAACAGCATCCACGCCTCCAGGAAGCAATCAGTTCTCAACAACTGAAAGCCCAGACCTTCTGAAGGAAGTGAAGCATAGAACAAGGGGCTGGTTTTTACCAGGCTAGCACAGAGAACACAAAAAGCAGTGAAAGTCTTTGCCCAACTACGTCGACTCAGTTCATAGGACAGTTCAATTCAGAACTGTTCCAAACAGCAAACACCAAACAGGAGAATTTAAACACCTCAGTTTGGGATCAAAGTTGGTAACTTATTCCGCTGTTTTATCACCTTCCCTTTATTTACCCTGTCAGGCCCTTTTAAAGTTATACTTTTTTAAATCCCAAAATATTTGACACCTAAGCACAAACACTCTCCACAGGTGGAGGAGACCCATCGGGGTGACAGAGGCGTGACGTTGCTTCGACAGTCGTCTTTGAAAACAACCTTGTCAACCAGTCAGGCAAACACCAAGAAATATGTTCTGTTATCTCCAATCCAAAGCATGAGATCATCTTATATGATATCCAGCTACGTCAAACGACAAAAGGTGGATAATCAGATCAGAGGGAAACTATTCCTCCCGTTAATCCAGCATGATAATTTATTCTGTTCCTCCCTCAACCAAATTAGATTTTTTGAGATGAGATTACCTGTAAATAATTCACCCTGCCCCAGCTCTGAAAAGGTTAATGAGCCAATTCTGCATGCACGCTCCCATGAGCGCAGTTCAAACCGCATCCCCATGACCCGGGGCGACGGACGTCCGACAGATTTGTCATTCCCACAGGTGGTGTGAGCGATATCTGCTCTTCAGGACGGATTAGATCTGTGCCGCGTTTGATTGTGCCACAGAACGTTTGGAGCCATCCACCAGGCTTTGGGGCGATCCGTGTCGGTGGTGGCGGTGACTGATGCACCATCAGTCATTCTCCCATCCTAATATACATAGACTAAAATGCACACAATTAAAATTATGAAAGGCTCCACTGAAAAAAACCTGACACGGAGATTAAATTAATCTTTTCCATACGGAGAGAGTCCAAAGGTGAAGGAGAGAGCCAGACTGTGATGCTGAGAGGAGGGACAGATGGAGAGAAGAAAACCAATGAGGAAGATATTTTAGAAACTGAAGCTTTTATAGAACATTGCTATATTTTTTTCCATAAAAAAAAGAATCAGTGACCATTAAACATATTTTTTTTTCACCTGTACAGTGAATATGTTGGCAGTCTACAAAGCCCAATTAATAAAAACAGGATTTTACGACACCAAAAAACATTATCACGTTGAATTATTTGAAAAATTTTCCACCTTTAATGTGACACATTCTCTGTAATTTCACTGAAAAACTACAAAGTGCTAGTGGGAGAATCTGAAAAAGCCACAACTACCTACCTATATATGAGTATGCACCATTAAATTTTAAACCCTTTAAAAAATTTACATTTCAACATTCAGTCTTCTTCGTTAGGATGTTGGTCAGTCTCCCAGTGTTTGACTTGGTAATATTTTCCCATCTAAATTGCTCCTTTCTACATCAATTTATTTTTATATAAAATATGCTTTTTGGATTTAATCAGATGCTAAACTTAATGAGATTGTTCACCTCAATATAGCACATCAAATAGATATAATGTGGTTATTGTGTATATGAATTTGCTAAATTATTCATTACTTAGCC
>NW_015113736.1:84664-87446 GCF_001443285.1 Poecilia latipinna
CATTTTTGCCTGTGTATTTGTACTTTTACTTAAGTACATTTTTTGAGTACTTTCTCCACCACTGCAGCAAAGTGCCTCCACTTTCCTTTTTGAGATAAAGACACATTGCATGCAATTGTTTACACTTGGAAGTTTCACAAATGTGCATAATGCTGGAGGGAAAAAAGACAATTATTTTACATGCCATCCGTAACTGAGCTGCTGCAGTGGAACAAATCCATTAACAAAATGAAACTTGCAGATGTAGCTATTATTGATTTAGTGCAGTGCAGCAGAGAAAATAATGCAGAAAAAACGGTGAACAGCTCAAAACCACTTGCATCGTTCGCTTTTCTCGCGCTTGGTGTCAGCTATGTTACACAGATCCGTTGCCATAGCAACTGACTGACAATAGCTCATATATCAGGAGGGGACCCTCGTGATCTGATCCTCTACTGCAGAAGCTGGGTCTTGGGACGTGGAACGTCACCTCTCTGGTGGGGAAGGAACCAGAGCTAGTGTGTGAGGCTGAGAGGTTCCGGCTAGAAATAGTCGGCCTCGCCTCAACGCATGGCTCTGGTTCTGGAACCAGTCTCCTTGAGAGGGGCTGGACATACTTCCACTCTGGAGTTGCCCACTGTGAGAGGCGCCGGGCAGGAGTGGGCATACTTGTTGCCCCCTATCTCGGTGCCTGTACGTTGGGGTTTACCCCGGTGAACGAGAGGGTAGCCTCCCTCTGCCCACAGGTGGGGGGATGGGTCCTGACTGTTTGTGCTTACTGGCCTAACAACAGTTCAGGTTACCCACCCTTCATGGAGTTCTTAGAGGGGGTACTGGAGAGTGCCCCTCCTGAAGACTCCCTTCTATTGAGGGACTTCAACGCTCATGTTGGCAATGACAGTGAGACCTGGAGGGGCGTGGTTGGGAGGAACGGCCCCCACTGATCTGACCTCGAGTGGTGTTCTATTGTTGGACTTCTGTGCTTGTCACGGATTGTCAATAACGAACACATTGTTCAGGCATAAGGGTGTCCATACGTGTAGTGAGGGTCTGCTGGGAACGTCTGGCGGAGTCCCCTGTGAGACGGAGCTTTAACTCCCATCTCCGGCAGAACTTCGAACGCATTCCGGAGGAGGTGGGGAACATTGAGTCTGAGTGGACCATGTTCCGTGCCTCCATTGCCGAAGCGGCTTATCGGAGCTGCGGCCGCAAGGTTGTTGGTGCCTGTCGCGACGGCAACTCTCGAACCCGTTGGTGGACACCTTTGGTGAGGGATGCCATCAGGCTGAAGAAGGAATCCTATCGGGCCTTTTTGGCCTGTGAGACTCCAGAAGCAGCTGATGGGTACCGGCAGGCGAAGCGGCATGCGGCTCGGGTGGTTGCTAGGGCAAAAACTTGGGTGTGGGAGGAGTTTGGAGAGGCGATGGAGAAAGACTTCTGTATGGCTTCAAGGCAATTCTGGTCCACCATCCGGCGTTTCAGGAGGGGGAAGCAGTACAGCAGCAACACCGTTTATAGTGGGGATGGTGTGCTGCTGACCTCGACTTGGGACATTGTGGGCCAGTGGGTGGAATACTTCGAAGACCTCTTCTTCCCTTTTCTTTTCGGTGGAATAGTCTGAGTATTCCGCCCAGCTCATTGAGGCATTGAGCTGGGCATTGATGCCTCAACTCATTGAAGACTCAGCTTCCTCAATGCCTTCTATTGAGGAAGCTGAGCCCGAGGACTCTGGGTCAGGCGCTCCAATCTCTGGGGACGAGGTCGCCGAGGGGGTTAAAAATGCTCCTCGGTGGCAGGGCCCCGGGAGTGGATGTGTTCCTTAAGGCTCTGGATGTTGCAGGGTTGTGTTGGCTGACGCGACTCTTCAATATCGCATGGACATCGGGGGCAGTTCCCCTGGACTGGCAGACTGGGGTGGTGGTCCCCCTGTTCAAAAAGGGGGACCGGAGGATGTGCTCCAATTACAGGGGGGTCACACTCTTAAGCCTCCCTGGTAAGATCTATTCAGGGGTCCTGAAGAGGAGGGTCCGTCGTATAGTCGAACCTCGGATTCAGGAAGAGCAGTGTGGTTTTCGTCCTGGTCGTAGAACACTGTACCAGCTTTACACGCTCTGGAGGGTCCTGGAGGGTGCATGGGAGTTCGCTCAACTGGTCTACATGCGTTTTGTGGACTTGGAGAAGGTGTTCGACTGTGTCCGTCGGGGAGCCCTGTGGGGGGTTCTCCGGGAGCATGGGTTACTGGGCCCTTTGATACGGGCTGTCAGGTCCCTGTATGCTCGGTGTCAGAGTCTGGTCTTCATTAGAGAGGCCAAACTCCTGCATGTTTGGCCTGAGTCATGCAAATATGCTCCGGCCTGAGTCATGCAAACATGCTCCGGACTCGGAGTCCAGGAGGGACTCAGAGTAGCGGGCTTGTTTCCGGTGAGAGTTGGCCAGGGCTGTCCTTTGTCACTAATTCTGTTCATTACTTTCATGGACAGAATTTCTAGGCGCAGCGGGGTGTTGAGGGGATCCATTTTGGTGGCTTTAGGATCGCATCTGTTTTTTTGCAGATGATGTGGTCCTATTGGCTTCATCAAGTCGTGATCTGCAGCTCTCGCTGGAGCGGTTCGCAGCCGAGTGTGAAGCGGCTGGAATGAGGATTAGTGCCTCCAACCCTGAGGCCATGGTCTTGACCCAGAAAAAGGTAGAATGCCTTCTCCAGGTCAGGGGGGTTGTCCTGCCCCAACTGGAGGAGTTTAAGTATCTGGGGATCTTGTTCACGAATGAGGGAAGAAGTGAGCGGGAGATCGACAGGCGGATT
>NW_015113736.1:90276-94659 GCF_001443285.1 Poecilia latipinna
CAGGGGGGACTTGTGGGGGGTTCTCCGGGAGTATGGGGTACCGGGCCCTTTGATACGGGCTGTCAGGTCCCTGTACGACCGGTGTCAGAGTCTGGTCCGCATTGCCGGCAGTAAGTCGGACTCGTTTCCGGTGAGAGTTGAACTCCGCCAAGGCTGCCCTTTGTCACCGATTCTGTTCAGTACTTTCATGGACAGAATCTCTGACCAGCCGAGGTGTTGAGGGGATCCGTTTTGGTGGCCTTAGGATCGCATCTCTGCTTTTTGCGGATGATGTGGTCCTTTTGGCTTCATCGGAACGTGATCTGCGGCTCTCACTGGAGCGGTTCGCGGCTGAGTGCGAAGCAGCCGAGATGAGGCTCAGTGCCTCCAAATCCGAGGCCATGGTCCTGAGCCGGAAAAGGGGAGAGTGCCTTCTCCGGGTCAGGGGGGTCGTCCTGCCCCAAGTGGAGGAGTTTAAGTATCTGGGGATCTTGTTCACGAATGAGGGAAGAAGGGAGCGGGAGATCGACAGGCGGATTGCCGCAGCGTCTGCTGTGAAGCGGGCGCTGTACCGGTCCGTCGTGGTGAAGAGAGAGCTGAGTGAAACAGCGAAGCTCTCGATTTACCGGTCGATCTACGTTCCCACCCTCATCTATGGTCATGAGCTTTGGGTCATGACCGAAAGAACGAGGTCCCGGATACAAGCAGCCGAAATGGGTTTCCTCTGCAGGGTGGCTGGGCTCTCCCTTAGAGATAGGGTGAGAAGCTCGGTCATCCGGGAGGTGCTCAAAGTAGAGCCGCTGCTCCTCCACGTCGAGAGGAGCCAGTTGAGGTGGCTGGGGCATCTGGTCAGGATGTCTCCTGGATGCCTCTCTGGTGAGGTGTTCCAGGCACGTCCCACTGGGAGGAGGCCCTGGGGAAGACCCAGGACATGCTGGAGGGACTATGTTTCTCGGCTGGCCTGGGAATTCTTTGGCATTCCCCCAGAGGAGCTGGAAGAAGTGGCTAGAGAGAGGGAAGTCTGGACCTCCCTTCTTAAGTTGCTGCCCCTGTAACCCGACCCTAGATAAGCGGAAGAAGATGGATGGATGGGTGGACAGTACAGGTAATCTTATGCACAATACATGTACTGTATGACTGCATTCCATGTCAGTGGAAAAAATGTCAAAAATATGTTGTTTTTTTTTCTGCTAAAAAGGGATCAAGGCCCATTTCCTGGCCAATGAAATTCAATTACTTCCCAAAATGACTTTGTTTCACCCAAAGGGATTATATCATATACAGTCTCAACAAAGGTTACCTTTTCAGATTCTGAATACCTGATTGTTGGCTGTAAGTAGTTTGCAGGTAGTTATTTTAAGTATCTTGTAAACATGTCCTAAAGCGTAAGGGATACTGGACCTCGGTTGGTCTTGTGGGACGTTTCGAGCAGGCAGTGGGAAATTTCCCTTATTTTTAAATCCTAACCTTGACCGGTATGCATATGCTAACTGACTAGCCACTGTTAGTGTGTGCTATTAGCTTAGGAGTGTGGTTACAGCATAAGGCATCTAAGGTTTGGTTACAAAATTATTGTTTGACATAAAAAAAAATGAAGATCAGTTTTCGCTCCAAATTTTTCTTAAAATGCTTATTGTCTCAAACTAAATCAAAATCAAATGAAAAAAAATACTAAAACTACTTCAGAAGCTGAATATTTCCATGTAATGTTGCAGTAATAAACTCTGCTTATTTATGTTTGACAGTAGGATGTAGGACAGCTTTGACCTGAGGAGCTAACTAGATCGGGTCTAATAGTTGAAAAATCCATTCGTTATATATATTTTATTGAAGTTATTATTAAGACCATTAAGAGTGGTACCAGTGTTTTTTCTAAAAAGCAGTTACTGTAATTTGTTTTTCAAATGAATATTGTTCAGTATGCAATTGGAGAGAATTTTAACCCATTTTCACTAGTATACATACGGGGTCACTATATACAGAATTATTGATTCCTTTTCATATTATTTTTTGCTTGTTTTTTGATTTAAAATTATATTTTAAAAATATGAAAAGCAGTTTCTTAATAGTTTAATATAGGTAATAACAGGGAAAGATGTTGCTGGATTAAAAATAAATTTCTTCTGGTAGTATTAATTATGTCATTGTAATGTCTTATTTCTTCGTTTTGTTGCTACAATAAAATGCAGTAAAACAAAACCAACCAGTCATGACTTTTATACATGGGTGAACTGTATTTTCCACTGGAGTGTGAACAGTGTTCAGCCACTGGGTGGGGGTAGTAGCTGTGTGGTTGAGCAGTGAAGCGCCACACATGCTGGTGTGAACCTCTCTCACTCCCTGATGTAACCAGAAGAATCTTCATGCTCACATGCTGCGGCCATATGTGACTCCAGGGTTATGGAATGATATTACATAACACCACTGAAAAGAACTTCAGCCACATATTAAATCATATTATTGCGTTTTGTTACAATACTTTCTGTTCAGACTAACAAACCACTGTCAAACTCACTGAAAGACACGTACACACATATATAATATATATATATATATATATATATATATATATATATATATATATCTTCACAAGGGCTTTATTTTGACTTTCATTCAGTTTTCATTCATTTGAACAGCCTGACTCTTGCCACAAAACAGCAACCTTTTTTAAAGAGCAACATTATGTAAAGTCTATATATTTTTTTTAGCCTGCCTTTGAGACGCAGCTCCTCCTCAGAGCTGCAGTTTCAATGTTCCTTCAGACTAGTCAGGAGCAATTAGCAAACACCTTGTGGCGCTGAGCTCATTAGGTTTTAGTGCAATGCTGGTAAAAGGGTTAATAGAGGGTTAATACCAATGCTGGTGTTAAAGGTTTAATATAAGAGCCATTTTGTGATGATTCCTGAAGGTGAAGTTTCAGAAAGAGCAGGAGTTTCTTAAAGAGACAGTCAACATAGTCATCTACCAGGAAATGTCACTTCATGCTTCCCTCTGCTCACAAGTTGTAAGGAGACACTGATTTCATTTTGTTTTCTCACACTGCCAAAAGTATCAAAAGCTGATTCAGTGACCATGGTGTTCCTGTTCTTGATTGGCCAGGAAACTCCCCTGACCTTTAACCCTCTAGAAAATACAAAGTATTGTAAAGAGGAATATGAGACAGTTCTGTAAGCCTTAATCATCAATATTACAAGTATTGAAATATATCACTCAATGTGTAAATACATATATGCAACATTCATTTCAATTTGTGAAATGAGTGAGAAGAATCACTTAGCTTTTCCATGGTGCATATAAATATATATATTCAACAAGTTACAGCCACCAAGAGCAGAAATTAAAAAGCTTGTTTTGTTTCTGCAGAGATGTGAAAGGCAGATTGTGCCGAGACTTTATTAGATGGGGTAAATAGCCACCTTTGCCAAGTGTTTGTGGACCAAACCCAACGCAAATAACGAATGACTTCACCGTGTGGTCACATATGGACATCCACTCACAGAATGCACAAACAAGGAAATGAAACTGATCAAATCTGATTGAAATTCCTCTACGTTGCTATTTTGTTTAGGAACCCAAAGAGCTCTATCTCCACGTTCTTTATCCGTTTCATAAGTGTAAAGCATACGCTCCACTGATATAGAGCTTTCACCATTTTCTTTTTTATACTGACAAAGTAAAACCTTGACTTGCAATGTTACATATTCGTTTGCATTCTTATGATAGACTGATGTACATTTCAAAGCTAAAATAAATTTCCAAAGATTTTAAACATTATTTAAATTGTTATTATAGATTTCTCAAGTAAATAGTCGGCTTCTTTCCAGCTTTCTTTCTGATACATATATACATTTTTAGTATATTCTTACCCACGTCACACCACTTTGAACAGTATATGTAACGTTTGCAAGAACTGCTAATCTACCTCATTTGCTTTTGCTGTTCCTCTTTAACTTTGTCTGGCCGTATGGTCTGAAAGCCAGTTTCCATTACAAATGTGCACAAAACTGTCAGTATTGAAGCAATGTCGAAAAAACTCCCCGCAATTTCGCAATTGTGATATTTCCATTAAATAAGAAACACCAAAACTGTTTTTTTTTTTACAAAATTGTCATGCTTCCATTAAGTGAATTTTCAAAGTGTGAAACTGCACTGCAATGTGGAGCTAATGAAGCCCCCTTTCAACTCCTCAGGGAATTGGAGGGCATAGGTCAGGTCTTATTTGAGCTTTTGAGATGCTAATCAGATTTCCTCTGTAAAACCAGAGGACGCCTGATTAGCAGACTTCCTCTTGCATGTTTGATTGATCCAACAAACCTCCTAAGCCCGTTGGTTCTGCCGGTGTGATCACTTTTCACTTGACTTCAGCTATCTCCGTAAACAACCACTAAATGTGACTTTTTTTTT
>NW_015113736.1:98816-111540 GCF_001443285.1 Poecilia latipinna
AATTTCGTTCCACCTCATGTGATACGTGATGTGAATGACAATAAAGGATCTTGAATCTTGAAAAGAGGCTTTCATCATTCAAAAACTATCCCGCATACAAGTTTTGTCTAAAATGTTATAGTTTTACAGCCATTTAAAAACTGCTGACGAGATTTAAAGGGCCTTGGGAGATGTTATAGTTTTAACAAAAACTGTCTTCGAAAACAACCCATTTAGATGAGCAGAGTGGACACGTCTGGTATCATGTGACAGGGAAGAGACTGACCTTTGAAGATATCCAATCATCGGCTACATAAATTTACTACCGGGTCTGAATTTTTCCTGTGTAACAGGACCCCCTCTCGTGCGCTCAACACATCATCTCCACGTGCAGACTCGTTTCATGAAAACGGACCGCTAACACTGGAGTTACGTCAGTCTTCAGCATTACGTCAGTTCAGTGTTGATTTATTTATGGAAAATCTATCATTTGTGATCGCACTGCAAAAGGAACTGGGTAATTTAGAGGCATTAGAATGTACACAGAGCTTTTTTGACAGAAGCGCACGAAGCTGCAAGGCACTACCGGAGGGCTGCGTTTTTGCTTTGGGCTGACTCAAGTTTGGCAAGTTATTTAATTTTTCAGTACATTTAGATAACATTTCTGATATCTTAGTTATTTTTGTCTTATATTTCGTGGCATCAGCTGTTGAGATACGAGAGTAAAATAAGGCAAATAAGAACAAAACAGGTGTTTCTCTTCAAAAGCTGTTACGCTCTGTCAGTTTTTTTTTCTTATTCTTTGTTAGCTATACTTCAAAAAGATTTTTTACTGCTGTTCTGTGTTTCAATAAAAGTTTTCCCGTTGGAGTCAAAGTAATAGCATTCAGTTCATTATATATATATTATACTGGGCACAATGGTATATTTTGCATATAAGTGGGGTAAAGGTCATGACCAATGGTTATATTATATGTACTAAGTGTCATTCAATGGTAATCAGCCATTTAATTTGAACAGATTCCCGGTATTGATATGAAAAACACATTTGGCACAGTTTGGAGACATTTTTGGATTAATGTGCCAAAATGACCTCTCCGCCTGGGAAATTTCTCTGTAAAGAATTTATAAAAAAATATAAATTTCAACTGACTCAGTCCAAATTTGGTGAACTTTTACACAACATGTAGATTTAAAAGTCTAAACTACTTTTTTGTGTTACAAATAATATGTTAGTGATGTTTTGCAATATTTATTTATAAAAAATTTTTTTGGCGAGGTTCAAAACATGGAAAATTTATTGTATTTTATCACTAATAATTCAGGCCGGGTAAAAGCTACAATAGTGCTGACACCAGGAAGCCATTCTTTGATATCTTCCCTTCACAGAGGTACCAAAAGTTTGCACTTTAATCTGATAACTGTGAGGCTATTTTTGATTTATTTTTGTGTGTTTTTGTCGGGCGGAAATTCATTTTACCCCCCTCTTGCGTGCAAGAGTTATACAACCTTGATAAACTGATACTGGTAATAGACACACACTCCTGTTTGATATAATCAATTTCCAATCAAAGCTGCTTACCCAACATTTATCTTATGTTTGCAAACACACAATTTGACTTGGGAACAAATCCTCTATCATTCATCCAAATCTTTATCTGAAAAACCATTTAAAAGTGTGCCACATTCAGACAAGTTCCTATGTTGTATTTAAAGTAGAAGCCCTTGTTTCCTGTGTTTATTTGGTTTAATTTATCAAAATTAAAGATTATCAGCGTACTGAGCAGTGAACAGTCGAGGCCGTTTCCTAAAAGACTGATTGATTTCCTCTCTCTATCCCAGTCTTTTTGTGACAAAAATTTATTTGTCTCTAAAGGTGTACAAGCTGAGCAGAAAGCAACAAACAACATTGTAGAGAGTTTGAAGAAGTGTTGACGTATGGTTGGAAAGGTGACAGGAAAAGTAGCGTTTGAAAAGCGTTGACAGCCCTGTACATGTCCGATATTATTCCATGTGGAAGAAAAAGATCAAGGAAGGAAAAACTGAGGGCTGGGATTGAATCTTGCTGTGCTTTTTCTCAAAAGTCAAAGGCCTCTGAGCAGGCAGGAATAGACGGTCCATGGTCAGAGGCAGCATGAGGAAATGGATCTGAAATTAATTGTCTGTCTGAAGCTTTCACCAAATATCTGACCCCAACTCTGGAAGACTGTACGTGCGCGGGTGTTACGTATCTCAATCAATGATCAGGACCCTGGACAATGTTTCCAGTCGGCTTTTCCATTACTCTTGTCAGTCGTCAAAACTTGAGTTTCATACGCTTAAATAGGAGCTCTAACAAAAGGCGGGGGTTGTATCATGTATCACACATTTGGTGTAATTGGTGCAGGGGGAGGATGTTTCAAGAGAAGCACTCTGAATGGAAGAGAGTTGACAAGTGTAAGATTTTTAGCTTGCAAGAATCCACTCTGATTTCCATCTCAGCCAATAATGGCATTCGTTTCTTTCAAGTGAGCGAAGGCAAATGGGTTTCCATTCATTTTGATGAAGAGAGGAGAGGACAAACAAAGCCTGAGACACAGGGTATGAACAGGAAATTAAACATTTATTGGAAAGACTGTTATTCTTTCTGAAGATGATACGACTAACATGGATTCTTACATTTGTCTCAAACTTTTGAACTCGAGATATTTGTTTGCTTCAAGATAAACAGAGAATCTAAGGTCATCCACATTGCCTCAGTCCATTTAGATTATATAGTTTATGTAACTGTTAAACAGGATTGTAATGTCAAACATTTGATCTAAACATTAAGAATCTACACAAGCTTTAATTGAGTTAGCAAGTAAAATGAGTAATATTTGGTTAAAATGAGAAACTTTCATGAAACTCACATTAAAACAAGATGAGTTTTATATAATGTTAAAACAAGAATGTTTCTCATTTTTAACAAGACAAGTTTTATGTCTCATAATAATGGGAGGTATAAAGGCAACAAAGTATAAAATTATTTTTCTCTTACTGAATACGACTTCTTAAAAAGACAATTTTATCTTGCCGCATTCCAGAGGTGTTGCTGTTTTAATACTACAAAATGTCTTATTTAAACAGGAATACATTTTTATTTTAATGGGATATTATTCTCATGATAGCAATTTTTATATTTTGGAAAAAGAAAAAAATTTTCTTGTTTTAACGCATTTTGCATCTTGCTGACAAAGTTTCTTGTCATAGCAAGAAACTTCTGATTTTATTCTCGAGCTCTGGCTGTGAAAGACTTCGTAACAGTGAGATGTTGATTTTGGTAATTCATTTTAGAGGTAACATTTAATCAGTTTGTCTCAAAAATGTATTTTCCCGAAAACTATTGAAGGAAGTGAGTTCAAATTGTTGAACTGATAGTTCTCTTTTTCCTCAAGGTTTTCCAAGCTGTCAATGCAGCAGTTCATAATAGCTGAAGACCTAGTGAACATTTGAGTAGGTAAATTAGTAGTATATGCTGTAAACTCAGAGTCTTGAAAGTGAGAGAGAAATTTCTGTCAATGAATTAGATTGATAAATTTTCCATAGAAAAGATGTATTTTTTTAAACCAGTTTGATTTTCTCCAACATTTGTTTCATCCAATTTTTTTTTTCCAATTTGGCCACTTTTTACCTTAAAATCCAATTTATTTCTTCTTCAATGTGAAATTGCACTACTTTCTCCTTATTTTCAATATTTTAAGAGAAAACCTTTTTATCCCCGAGTGCTTAAAATAAGTATGAGAGTCTGAACATGTCATGTGCTTTGAAAGTAATTTAGAAGTGAAATATTGGTAGGTGCTCACCAGAGAGCATTTTTCTTCACTCTGAAGGAGTGGAATTTAAATAAATATGTCTCACTGCATGTTGAAAACAATAGTTTGGTAGATTCAGGAGCCGACTATTCAGGCGTCTGCTTGCCGATAAAACAAGATTTCTGAAGCTCAAAAAAGGCAGGATATACTAAGGAATTTATAAATTATTCATATGCGCTGTTCTCACAACAGAGCACTAAACCACAAAGCATGTTGGGACATCTGTGTTTGATGATCTGATTTATATTCTAATGTTTTTACTGTTTATTTACAGAGCCCAGGCTGAAATGACTGGATCATTTCTGGAGATTATTTCAGACACTCTGTGAAATTTCCCAAACACTGGTTAGATGAACATAAAGACAGTGCATTTAGTATTCTGATTGCTTCAAACATCTGAAGATCTTGCAACTTGAAATGGCAAAATATATATTTTTTAAGGTTATATTGGCACTAGTGGCCTTAATCTATTAGTAGCTCAACAGGAAGAAGAGTAGAGAGAAGGAGAGGACATGTAGCCAGGAATTGAACCTTTGACTGTAGCCTCCTATATGGTGCACTTGCTCTGCCGCTGAGCCTCCTGGTGTCCCAAAATGTCTTGTTAAAGTGAAGTTGGTTTCACAAAGAGTCACATGTCAAAATGTTATATTTTGTTAGTTAGACATAGTATGAGTCAAACTTTTCAACAAATTTAAATTTAGGATGCATTCACACCAATTAAGTCCGGTTAGTTTGGGGAGGTCTGAATTAATCCAAACTCTGGTCTGCCAACTAATCTACATCTCTGTTCAGTTTAAGTGAACTTTGGTGCAGTCTGAATACATTTTTGAATGTCAAGTGGAAAGAAAATCGCTCCAAAAGTAAGAAGTGAACTACAGCGCTGGGCATTCTGGGTAAATACAACCAAAACAAACACGATTCTAGAGTTTGCTACATGGTTTGTGATCTTTTACTAAAGATGAAGGGGAAATCCTAAAACCACTTAACTCTCACGCCACTCCATTTCTGTTCACATTCTGTGAAGAAGAAAGTCGCATTCAGTGTCTTTTTCAGAGGTTTTTCTGTTTGCTTCAGTGGTTATGTTACCCTCCTTGCCAACCACAGGCAAGGAGGGTAACAAGTTTTTCAAAGTGTTTGGTTTATTGGTTAGTGTGAAAATGAACCACACCAGCTGAAAATGGAACAAATGTTGCAATCTGTGTCCCCAATCGAACCAAATCTACTGGAAACACGAATAGGTTGTTATCAAGATGGGCTACGGTGCAGTAAAAGACTTGCCGTGATTAACGTCATAAAATCAAGTCTGATCATTGCATCAAAATAGGCAGGTGACACAAATGGAGTAGGAACATCAAATGACATTGAACCATTTCACTTGTTTCAGTTTCATTATCACCTTAAGGATTTTAATTTAATTCCTGCTTATGCGCTTCAGTATGAAATCTTCTTTGCGGCTCAGAAAACATAAATTTACGTCATGAATGTTTCTATTTCAAAAGGAAAGCATTCATCCAGCATTCATGAGGATTTCAGTTAGTACACAGTACTCCAAAGCAAGAAAAAGTGAACAGGGAAAAAGATCCACATCCCATCAGGAGCCACAATTTGATCCAATACAAATGACGTAGATGTGCTTTAAGCACAGCTTCAAGAAACAACTTTACCCACTGGGAAAGATGCTAGCTGTGATGTTGAGTTTAAACATATTTTTGTTTCCTTGAAACGCCCAAACTCTTCTCATTAATGAAATAACCAAAACCTTAATCCGTATCATAGCCATTATATTTACATCTAGACAAGAACACTGTGGAACAGGCTTACTTCCCTCACTATAAGATTAATAATACATTATAAAAGAAGCAAAAGAGCTAAAAACAATACAGATATTGTTTCTCTGTTTTGTTTCTGGGATTAGCCATGTGATCTTCCAAGAGACTGGCACCATGTTAGACACTATAGGCTGAATGTGAACATACAGTTCAGTAAAGACTAAAGTTTGCAGTACTCTGTAGCTTTAAGCCTTGAATGGAAATGGATGTCATACCGATGTCTGAAAGATGCTTTCAGGCCAGATCTGTTCTCAGGGTGGAATGATCATAAACATCAGGATATCTAGCAGTCTAGCAATATTCAAGAAACTTTGTTCATGGTAAGATCATTTCTCAATAATGTTGAGTCCCTCCAAATAAGACAAATGTATACATGGTGAGCAGTAAGAGCACTGGAATAGGGTTTTTCTAAAATGTAGGTTTTTATAAAAAAAAAAAAAATAAATAAATAAAATAAAATTTAAAAAATCTGATTTAGCATTCAAAAGGACAAATAAAGTGCAATCATTTCTTTCTATTTTGGTCACAATTAGAGGGAAAACGAAGATGTAGTTGCATCCATCAAGGTAGGTGATAAACTTCACCGAGTCACCAGATGAATGCTATAAATAGACAACAGCTCAGTCCAACTGGACATTGAGCTTCACAACAATCAATTTTAAAAAGAACTGTCTGCATGCATGAGATATAGCATGTATTTAAAATATATCCTCATTTTAAAAATCTATGGTTATGTCATCACTTTCATACCAATATGCCTCTTATTATTGTTAAACCATAATCCTCTGCTTGGGTATTTTGACCCAACACTGATTGCACAGAAACTGTAATTGGTATGGTGACATGAGAGATGGCAGGTTATTAGCTCCATGTTTATATAGAGTGTGTTGTAATTACTGCAAACAAGCTGTGTGTGAAGTTAGTAAATGAAGTTAGTGAATTAATGTCTTCTAATTATCAACAGCTTGATTTGTTTGCGACTGTCCAAATTTGCACTGCTTTTTGTGTTGCTTTAATCATTCCTGAAACTGATTGGATGCATACCACTGCTTGTTGGGTTCACTCTAGAGTTTGTAACTCGGGTGAAAAAGAGATTCAGACTTGACCTTTGTAGTGAGTGTGTTTGGACATGGTTGTTTGGCTCAGCGTGAGCCAAGTGATGAAGTGGCAACCTGACAAGGTGCATACAGCCTCTCAAAGATTGGGTTTAGAAAAGTTAGAAAACCCAAATCATGAACACCTGTTGACTTAATTAATAAAAACACATCTGAATCCACAACAGATAAATGTTCAGAAATTCAAACATCACATGGATTTTACCTAGGGTTGCCACCTTTCAGAAATCAAAATAAGTGACGCCCACCACGGTGTGCATCGCCCGACTCTCATGGGGTGGGATGTCCGCTGCAGTGATAGACAATATTTTATGGCAGTGTTTTTTGTCTTTTAAAAAGTGATCCATAGAGCAACCGTTCACACATAGAGGTTGGTTAGAGTACCCCAAAACTGTACTCCAATCAGAGTAGTATACTTTAAATATGTTTAATTAAGCAAGTGTAAAAAGTATTTGGTAAACCACTAATCATAACACCTGATTTAATATTCAACATGTCCTCAGACAACTAAAAGTATAAAAGTTTTGTGAACATTCTGATATTTACAGAATATTATGAACATTATCAAAATATTTATATAAATAAGGAGTTAGGTTTGGAGACTGGTTCTAGACCAGATTTACCACAGGGGCCAGGATAGTCAGTGTTTTTCCATGGCAACACTTGAAAAAGAATGAAACAAACAAACAAAAAAAAAAAGCAACATTTCATAATTTGATAAAATAAGTGAGCCAAAGAGCCACTTGTATCTCCAAAGATTCAGTTTGCAGATCCTTGGCAGATGGAAAGTGTGATCCTATCTCTATACAGCAGCTAAAAGTTCAGCACTACAATTTTTAATTCATTGTTAAAGTAAAATTGTGAAGGTTAAAAAAATCCACCACTGAGTATTAACATAAGACATCCGCTCCTGGGCTGCAGGTCTATGTCTGGTATATTAATGACCACTGAATTCATAAAATATATAAACATTTCAAAATAAAACATACAGAAAGCCCTAACAAACCTTTTAAAGTAGGAAGTATTTATGCATTTACTGTTAATCATAAGATTTGTTCTTTAAATGATCATTTGTATTATTTTGTCTGATATTATTATACATTAAATAAGCAAATAATCAAACCAATATAGTCTACTAAAAGCACAATAAGAAACTTAATCACAGCAAAATGTTACCATATCAGGGTCTGCTGTGTTCCTCTCCTGATCTTTTCTGTCTGTACTCCCTGCGCCGCAATGGACACATTTTTTTTTTTTTTTTTAAATTGCCTGTGTTCATCCTCACTAACATTATTCAGCCTGGAATACTGGAATTCAGTCATTGTTACACTTAGTAACAATGTGCGTGATAGGCGTGTCTATCGGACATTTATAGAAATACGGAACAAATCGCGTCCCGTATCGGTTCAATACTGGACGCCACATTTAACAGCCAAATACGGGACGACTCCGTATTTTAAGGGACGGGTGGCAACCCTAATTTTACCAGCAAACGCATTTTTTTTTGTACAAACACATAAATAAATGCACCTTTTTCAAACACTTTCACGGACAAACATAACTTGAGGCTAATTAGACACTAAGGACTCACACCTGGTAAACACGTAGCAACGACACCACCACACGGTCCTACTCACGCAAACTACCAATCACATTAAAACCCAAGCTCTGCTGTTTCCAACAATACCAGAATCAACATGCTATGTGCAAAACTCACTGAACCAGCAGCCAAAGAAGACCAAAAAAAAAACAAAAAACTGCTAATTTCACGAAGCTTAAAACATAAATTTAGTCCTACCTTTGCTGTGTTGTCGTCATAATCCATGTTAGAGTAAATATTTCCACTCAGGTCTTGTAATCCATTGTCCTTGTGTCACACTGATGTGATTCCTCACCATTTTCAACTTTTCTGTCTCCACGGATACCGCCTATAAACTCAAAGGACTTCCTTCACTTGAGCGCCAGCTGGAGCGTTCTGGTCATTTACGCAAATGTATTTTTGCTCATTGAGATTGGTGAATGATGTTGCTACGAGGTTTTGTAATCCCCTCTGATTCTATTGGCTATTGGATGTCAATCACCCAAATCAAGCGATGGGCTGCAGATAATCTGTAGGTTTGGTTTTTCGACTCAGTGTTTAATGCTTTTATAACCAGAGCGCCCAGGACAGTACTTTTTAGTAGCACTTCACTCTTATATTGCTTCAAAAACCATTAATTAATTGCAAATAATATTTATAGGAAGATATAAGTTGGCCGGAAAAAAATAAAATAAAAAAGGGAGAGAAATTTGTAATTGCACACATGGTGCCAAAATGTCCAAAAATGGCACATTTATAATGTTCGCCTGGAATTTTATTAATTAATACCTGTCCAAAATGTCTACGCTTCATTTTTTTGGAATTAAATTTGGTACAGTAAGTGGTCAGAACCTGTCCTGTGGTTCTGGGTTTCAACTGCATGCTTTTAAGGAAAAGCCACATTACATAATGTATTCCATTACAATTTATTATTTTTTATTTTTTCACAAAGTGCCATACATATGGCACTGTATTACATTTGTATTCAGTAATACAAATGTTGATTTTTAGGCCTCTAGAGTATTCACTGAAATAGTACCTTTATTCTGATACCCAAACCAAATACACCAAGCAGTTCCTGAGATATATGGAATTCATTTTGGGGGAGTCATTTTTGAGAACTCTCCAAATAAATCTCCAAAACAGAGGCTCTGTTTTCGAGGGGAGAAAGATCATGCTAAAATTAGCTGTATTAAACAATATGTCAACATGCTAACTTTAGTTTTATTAAAACAAAAAGTGACCATGCTAACCTTAGCTTACAAATTCAGCAAATTGCTCTTGGTTAAAACTGTAACCATGTTAAGTCAGATATTCTGTTAAAGCTATCTGTGTTTTAGATAACATTGTGAGGACATTATAGGTTTCTCAAATGAAACATAAAGATGTGACTGGATATTAGCACATGCCTATTTTTAAATGACTTGGACTGGTCCAGCAGGCAAAATAATATTGGTCCAATATCCTAGTACAATCCTAGTGAAATTTCATTCTATCATTTTTCTTTCATCACACTACAACATTTTTCATGTCGTCTCCAACTCATCTTGAAAATAAACTTTTATTTATTAAGAAAATACATTTAAAAATATGCTAGTTTTAAAATTTAACATGTCTTGATTAAAATAGCCTAATTATAGTTTTCAGATTAATAACTTATTCTGCCCTATCAACCTTTATTTTACCTGTAGTTACAGCGGATTGTTTGCTAAGATCTTTTGAACTGCCCTTTGTCTGTGTGGAAAACAATCAGGAGAAGTTCCAGTTTTTACACTGATCTGTGAAAAGCCATAAAACAGCAGGAGTCCAGGCCAGAGGAGAGTCTCTGCTTCCACTTTGTTTTTAGACAAAGGGGACAAATGGCTTTTGATCTTGGAAGCAAATTGTAGGGAGTTTCTAACTTTAGAGAGAGTCAGAGACAGCTCCTTGTTGGATGAGCAAAGATACGCCTTATTTGAATAAATTGAAAGACAAAAATACGCCTTTACTATAAAACTTTCTACACAGGAGAAACAAATTAGATTTTCTCTTGCAATTCCCCAAAGACGTCTTTGCTTTTCTTTCTTTCTTCTTCTTTTCCATTTGGTAAATGAATGTATGTCTCTGTCGTTCTGCAGTTTCTGTTGTAATTTCATACGTTGTCTTCTATTGGATTAAACTCTGTAATTCTGTGACGTCAACACTCGTTGTTTTCTGTGTGGTTTCACTTCGGCCCGCCGGGAGAACCTGGGATCCGTGAGAAGAAGATAGAGCCAGAGATTTTCCAAAATTTATTATAACCTACAATCTTCTTCAACACTATCCACCATGTTCTCTCTGTCTTTGTCACCACTATTTCTTGTACAGTAGTGCTTATTTAGTCTTTCCAGCTTAAAATAGACATTGTTTCATTAAGCAAAACTTAATGAAACAAAAACCCATCTATCTTCTACACTTTTTCTCCCTGTTTGGTCAGAGTGTTCAGCCATTTCCTTCCTCATTCTCTACATTTTAATTTCATAGACTTTCCAAAGTAACATCTTTCACTAATCATCTTTCTGGTCTTGTCTGAGTCAAATATAGCTAATACTGTTAACCTCATTGAAACGTCACTGAAAGGAAAGTTCTTCCATTACTGACAGTAAATGTTGTCTCTGTATAAGATGTTGTGCTGTTTGCTTTTATTTCTTGTAGAAAGGTAAGCATGTATTAGATATCTCTCATGGCTTTTCAAAGTGGTAGTTACCCCTGCTTACTCTTGCTCAAAGTGTAGTTTCACATGATAAAAAGCAAAGCCTCTTTTTCAGCGTTGGCTGCATCTCGTCATGCATGTGCTTTCAGTCTCACTCAGGTCTCTTTGCAGCAACACCCCATCTAATGGAGGTGAGTAGAATTTGGTTTTCCAGCGCCGGCTGAATGGACGGCTGGATAAATGGATTTGTGAATTGCATTTGTTGCATACGTGTCTGAGTGAACTGCAACACTTCAACTTTTGCTGCCACTGCTCTCTCACACATAAGAAATTATTCTTTCACCGCAGCATTTCGCATGTGAACGCCAGCCTTAGGATGGGAGCGCCGTAAATCAAATTCCATTTGAACGCCTTGCTGTGGCTGTCATCCAAAATAATTTAAATTTCAAAAAGAGGGGTAATTTATGTTTTAAAAACGCTAACATCAGCATCATTCCACAGAATTCTCTGAGCCAATAAGTTTTTTACTCCAGCTGCAGACTTGCCGCCTGTATGGGCTCTTTACATGGTGAGCAGCATGACTGCACCAACACACAAAGCACTTCTTGCTCCAATCAATTCTGAATGGAACTCGTGTCAGGGAAGGCTTTCCTGTTGATCCAAATCTGTTCTGCTCTTTCATGATTGATGTTTTGCACAGTGAACTGATTGTTGTAGCTGTTTTGAATAAGAAAAAGAAAACTTCAGGAATTTTCAAAAATGTTAACACCTCTGCACATTTATTGAGAATAAAAGCAGCAGCAGGGTATAAATGAAGAATGTCGGCGCACTAAAACTACTGTCAGTAGTTTTGGAGTAGTAATCATCAAAACTTATGTCACCTGCAAATAGATACACTTATTTGGCAAGATATTTACCTACATCTTAAACTTTGAAAAGATAAAATACAAAAATTCTGCCTCTCTAGAATATAATTTATTTCTTCTACTGATTTTCTCAAACAATCAGTAATTTTTAATACTTTATAATTTTGGTAATAAAGTAATTATAAAGATTTTAATGTGTTAAAATTTGAATGCCATAAATGTATTTTTTTTATATATACAGCATTTCCAGCCAGAACCTTTGTATTGTGTTTCTGGTACACCAGTGAATCTGATTCACAACCAACATCTGCATAGAGTTGCCACCTTACAGAAATCAAAATGAGGGACACCCACCTCGGCGCATCGTCCTACTCTCATGGGGTGGGACGTCCGCTGCAGTGATAGACATTATTTTATGGCAGTGTTTTTTGTCTTTAAAAGTGATTCATTGGTTAGAGTACCCCAAAAGTGTACTCCAATCAGAGTAGTACACTTTACGTTGAAGTGTAAAAAGAATTTGGTAAACTACTGAAATACTGAGTAACTGATCGTAACACCTGAGTTAATATTCAAAATGTATCCTCAGACAGCTAAAAGTATAAAAGTTATGTGAACATTCTGGTATTTTACAGAGTATTTACCAAAATATGATGGGTTTGTAGTTCCTCTTCTTATCTATTCTGACTATCTGGTATTATACAGCAGCACACTGCACCACGATGGACACATTTTTACTTTTTAATTGCCTGTATTCATCCTCACTAACATGTTCAGCCTGGAATTTGCATCCTCCCCCTCATGTCTGTATCTTTACAAGAGATTTTACTTCTAAGGATGGAGAATCGGGTTGAG
>NW_015113736.1:114771-131464 GCF_001443285.1 Poecilia latipinna
GGCGTGTCTATCGGACATTTATGGAAATACGGGACAAATCACATCCCGTATCGGTTCAATAAGGGACGCAACAGCCAAATACGAGACGATTCCGTATTTTATGGGACGGGTGGCAACTCTACATCTGCAACAAAAATGATCATTCCTCAAAAAACAATCTGAAGGGATGCTGTAAAACACTACTGTTGTGTTCAGATTGTGCTAAAAGGAGTTAGCCAATCAGTGAAGCTATTCAAGCTTCACTGTTGCTAAACATCCGCTATGCCAGGGGTGCCCAAGTCCAGTCCTCGAGAGCTACCATCCTGCAACTTTCAGATGCATCCCTGCTTCAACACACCTGAATCAAATGAATGGCTCGTTATCAGGCCTCTGTAGAGCTGATCCCGGTCTGTTGGAGTAAGGATACTTCTAAAACTTGCAGGATGGTAGCTCTCGAGGACTGGACTTGGGCACCCCTGCGCTATGCTAACATCAGCATCTACAGTCCACATTTCTGAATAATCAGGAGTTCCTGAGACACTTGAAAGCTGAATGTGTAGAATAGCATAGTACCTGTCTGATGGTTGAATAAATAAATAACAGATTAAAAACAATAAATATCTTTGTTGTCTATTTTGTTCAGTAATGGAGCAGCAAAAATAGGTTTTTGAATTGACAATGTTTATTTAGTTAATATATGGTTTTAAATTAGAACGTGATTAATGCAAGTTAATTCATTATATGCCCTGCAATAAACTGTATGTACAACTCCAAATATGTGACAGAACTCTTTGTCTCTTTCTACATTTTCTGAATTGTAATCAGCTGTTCCCAATTGTAAAAACTACAACCTTGTTACCATGGTTTTGCATCCCAACAAGTATCCAAAAGTAAAAAAGAAAGAGCAAAAATCCCTCCGGCTGCAAAGCATCCAAAACCAAAACCATAGTTCAAATATGCAACACCTCTTCCCCCAAAAATAAGAACAAATAGAAAAAGAAGAAATCAGAACCAATGACCATTGGTTTGTTTGGATTTTTTAAAAATACAATCAAACTGATTATGACTAATAACTAATAACATTTCTCTCACCAGTGATAGTGTAGCTTTTCAAAGCTTAACTTATACAGAATATCTTCCAAATCAAGTCACAAAATGCATTATGGTAAAAAATATCAAAGATTAAAAAAACAAACCAAATCAATCATTACAACAATACAAACATGTAAAAAAAAAACAAAAAACATGCCATGTGTTTGATTGCATTAATGCCTACATCTGCATCAGTTGCTTTGTGCTTTTTCGTTTTATTTTTTGCACCTTTCTCAAAGTTGAGAAATTGCATCTTCTCAACTTTGAAAATGCAATTTAATATAACTATCACCCACTGCAGCTCTGGAAGAAAGTGAAAACGTTTTTAAAAATGACCCCTTTTCAGAAAACAAACTTTCTACGACCTGCTTTATTTCTTCAATGAATCATTAAAACTAAACATCAAACATGAATGCATAGCTACGGATCTATATTCATACATATAGACGTGTATTTACGGAAAGACTTTCAAGATGAAATTCACGACAGAAGCAAAAATAATAAGCAGTGTTATTAGGCCCTTCCTCTGTCTCGTACTTCTGTCGCTATGGCAACAGTGTTATATTTGCAGTAATTTACGTAAACTGTGGCAGGTTGTAACATAGTCCTGTCACCAAGGCTAATAACCTGAACAATGGAGATGATGATGATAATTACCACTCTGTTCTTCTTCTTTAATTTAGCTGTGTAGAAATAACAAGCTAAGTATGGTAAACAGACCTGAAATCACATACAAACAGCTTAGATCAATAAAGCATAAAGCATTCATAACTATTGGGGAAGAGCAGCTCAGCTGATAATATGAACATCACTCCCTCCACAGTTAGCTTGTTGATAGACACAGAAACTCCCCAATGCTTACAGCTCCTTCTGTAGGGTCACACTGACAGGTTTCCTGCCTACAGGATGAAATCTAAAAGTTTCTCAGTCAGTGAGAAGGTTTAAAAAATATATCCAATACTATCACATGAGATAATAAAAACAGTCTGTATAATGTGATCATGTGGAGGTGATCTCAATAAAACTAGTCACATTTATTGACTGTTGCAGTTCATGGCTAGACGTTTATGTCTTCTGACATTTTGACTGACTGGGCCAAAAAAAAAAAATCCTCTCAATCTTTTTCTATCTGTTTATTTTTAAAATAACTGAAATATATAGTAATGATATTTAATTTTTTGTAAGTTTATCTAATATTTGACAACGTGGATTGAGACACTGAAGGTTTTACAGTTGATTTGAAAGCTGAAGTTGGAGGCTAATTTGTGCTATGCTAACACACTGGAGATTGGAATTACAAGCACCATTTCAGCCAAAGTTTTGAAATCAGGGAACATTTGAAACAGTTGAAAATGTTTATGGGTCTCCACTGAGTAGGCAGGAGTGTGACTTATATCTGTCAAAATGACAGATGACCTTCAGATTTTACCATCTCCGTTTTAAAAAACAGTCAAAGATGGAAAAAATTTGGTTAACTTCACCCGTGATTTTGAAAAAATATGATCTCCAAAATCTGTCATCGACTGGAGTGTATTAGTACAAAACTCTTTGTGGATTTCTGAAGATGAGTTTACCTTTTCAGAAAACCATGCCTCCCTCATTGATATCCAGCATCTTTCCACCTCTAACTGGGATCTCATTTGTTATGGTTTGTCAAGCCTGATAACCCAAAAAATACCCTGGACACTTTGAACCTGCTCTGGAGTCCAGGCCCAGGGATATTTGTTTTCTAACCACCACTCATTATTTCATTCTGGTCCTCCTCCAGACATTTCTTCCCCTCATCTTTTTCTCCACACTTTGAAGGGAAAAACAGCTTGATCTCATTAAAATCACACAGAAAGATTCCATTTACTCTGCTGATATTTATTCACTGCACACTGTTTACCTTCCTTCTGCTTGCATCTCTTTGCCATAAACAGCCATGAATCTTTTCTTGTTTTCCACACTATATTTTATTCGCTTTTGTTCAGATATTAATACCAGTCTGTCTACAGAGGCCTATGGAGTAGGATCCAGCAGCAGCAGAATACAGATGAGCCAAAGCAGGGATTAGAGGTCAGAAAACAGACAGTGCCTACCAATACTTTCTATTTCATTCTTCATGCTGCTTCCCACCAGCGGGGGAGCATGTCTCCTCTGGTCATTTTTTATTTTATTTTATTTTTTTACCTATTTTCTGAACTGGAAGAAATTTAGCCTTTGAACCTGGCTGCTAAAAGCATATTCATCTCCCCTTGTCTTGTGGTGGCCCCATACAACTGTTCCTGAATTTTCATACATGGCATCCTAGTTTCAGATGAATTATTCAGACACATTTCTCTTTAGCCATCACGACACTTTCATATCACACAGATGTGGGAAAGGAGAAAGAAAAAAAAATCTAAAATGAAAAGTAGCAAAGGGGTGGAACCTGAAAGAGGAAAGCTGATTGGTATCGTTCAGATTTCACGTTCACTGGCTGAAAAGCAACAAGGCTGAGCACCCAGAAAGAATGCCACAATTTAGGTGTAATTTTGTACCCATGCTGGCCTGCACTAGGTGCATAAATGAATCCATTTTCAACAAGAATGGATGTCTAACACAACATGTTAGAGTGTGATCAGGAGTGGAACGATAGTGTTGTCAGGCAGTCAGTGAAAATAGAGATCGGATGGTTTATACAAAGGTTTAACAGCATTTGATGAACTTTAGTAGAAATCCCACCATGGTCTGTTATGTTTGTACTGTTCCAAAGTCTTGCATGTGTCAAAGAATACACAAAAACATATGAGGTATCCTCAGTCCTTAAGTATGTCTCTTTTTTTATGAATGTGCAATCTGCATTGAAAACAGACTTATGGAATCAGACCAACGCAACTTTTCCAGCATTTACACTCTAAGTGTCTCTGTTGGGTTCCTGGGTGTTTTTTCTTTTGTTGTGTTGCTGTTTTTCCTTCCATCCTTTAGGGGGCGCCTGGAGGTTATTCCTGGAGGGCATGGACCGGCAGATCTGAATCACCTGCACCGCATTATCTCATCTAGAGGAGCATAAGAGGAGGAGGCAGCCTACACATCGGTGCCAGAGTGTTTGCCAGGTTTGGTACTTCAGGCCACCTGTTCTACTTTAGTGATTGCTCTCGTCGTGAATTCCTTGTGATATTGTTTTTGTGCCTCCTTCCCAGAAACTCTCCTTGAGACACCGGTGGATTCTACCCACTGGATGGCCAAGAACCCGTTACCTTCTTATTGTGACCAGATCTCCCCGGATCTCCAAGTAGGCTGTTTTCCTTGCTCCTGCCATAGAGAAAACCTGGTCTGATCTTGTCCGCCCTCCAGTGCCGCCCCCCACGTTCAGCAGCAACCCCCCGGCTTCAAGACATTCACCCTGGAACCATCATATCCCTCCCTGGTCCTGATCATCTCCACCAAGAGTAAGTCCGTTTCTATTTTTCCTGCAAGTCATCATTTCCCTCAGCTGATGAACTCCCCATTATTCTCTCATCCTCTAGTCACAGTCCAGAAGCGCTGATCCAACCCCGGACCTGATTGCCTTTTTGATTATTGCCTTCTTTATAATATCATTTTACTGATTTCCCTTGTACTGTGGGTATTCTTGCATGTGGGTCAGAAGATTAAAACCTGACATGACGGTCTCGTTCTCCATTCTTTGATGGACTGTAGAGAGCAGTGTTGGGCACCTATGGCAAACATGCAACACTACACAATGTGTCTGGAATTAATAAATACAGTTATTAGAAACATGGCAAATCTAAGGGCAATGATGACTTTATGGGCAGAATCATGAAGAAGCCTGTGTGTGATCCTCCACTAAGGAGTTGTTGCTCATCCGCCATGTTTCTCTGTAGTCACTGAATGTTGAAATGTACAAATATTTGGACATGGCTGTGAAAATATGTAAGTTTTCATGTGGTGAATGACAGTTAAGAGGGAGAAGGAACAGTAAGAGAATATTGGGAATCTGCCTCTATACTTGCAGAAAGAGGGAAAAGACCAAACAAAACGGAGAACAAGAGAAACCATAGCAACAAAACATGTTTATGTATTTAGTGACACGCACAGCCCAAGTCAGTATGTTTGTGAACACCTTGTCCATACTTGAGTGAACACCTGTGTTGTACTCATAGTTATGGTTCATGGTTTGTAATTCCAAGCATCAGACTAACTTGTTTCAATTACAAAAAGGTTCCAGTCATAAGAGGGAAAAAGACGTCTACTTCCATGTCATGTAGTAGACGTAGACAGCAGAGTGGTGACTGCTTCCTGCTATCTGGCCCCGAGTCAGGTGTGCCAACAGGAAGGAGAGGTGTAATGTTATTCTGACACAGTGACTGGGGTCAGTCAAAGGCCGCATTAGATGAGATGCATCTGCTCAGCTCTCATGGTCAGTCAGTGCTGAAGGGTGAAGGCCTTGGGACTGTCCAAGACAAGGACGAGTTAAGGATTAATACTGAACAGCTACCAATCACAAACCTCAGTATGAAGCTGCGCTTTTCCTTGCAAAGGTAATCAGACACTTTAAACTTTTCCATGTTTTGATAAGTTACAACTAGAACGTGTTTTATTGGGATTTTATGTGATAGACTGACACAAAGTAGTTGCAGAACAGTAAAGAGGAATTTCTCCTGCCGTTATGTCTTCATCAGTTCTGAACTTTTTGCAACTCCAAACACTAATCAACATTAGTTTCACTATCACTAAAGCACTACACCAACACAGTATTTAATGGAAGCAAATGCTAAATTTCATTCAAATTATTTCTGCTCTTGAAAGACTACAACCCCTGAGCATGTTCTATAATGTTTATAGATAGTGTATTTATGTTTGTGTTCTCTACTGTCTGTGTTTTTGTTCTCATATGTTTCTTGGCTGAAATAAAGGAATAAAAGAAAACAGGAAGAGGAAACAGTTCTGTATAAACAGTCTTCAACCACAAAATAAGAGCATTAATATAAATATCCAACAAGTTAACTAAGCAGTCAATAACCAAAACTTTATCACTCAATCAAATTTTATTTACATTTTGTTTGTATAGCACATTTCAGCAGCAAGACATTTTGTCAATTAGATGTTTATATATATATATATATATACACACACACACACACTATTCTATGTGTGCTTTGGATTTTCTGTGCTGATGAATTTTTTGCAAAGCAATAAAAGCTGGGTAGCTCTTGCAAAATGGAGCCACATTTCCCTCAGCCCACTGGCTGCAATGTTGACACCTTGAGATGCCGTGAGACCTAAATCCTGAACATCATGGCATGGAGTGCATCCCAGTTTTCCATGTCTGGCATGTAACTATTCATTTTAGTTTTTAAACTGGTTATATTGATCCTGTGTCCAGATAGAGGGATAATCAGTAGCCCAGCATCATGACCTGTTTGTTCTGAAGATCCTGCAGCTTCCATTTCATCATGGCGCCTCCTCACCCTGACTCTCATACTGATAGGAGGAACAACAGAGCTCTGTTAAGTTAAAAGCACATCTTCTGAAGTTGGGATATTTTTCCTCCAACAGGTTCCAGACCCTCAAACCAGATGTTGGACTGGATTTTATTTCAATGTCATTTGTGAATGTTAGCTTCTCATTTTCAACAGTGGAGTTATAAAGGTTGAAATAGGTCATCATTTTGGAGAAAGTCTCATCAACATCAATATTTCCACTAAATAAGAGCCAAAAAATTTTGATAAAGGAAAAATGTCTCAGACTCTGAGCTCAAAGCAAGATGCCAGAGAGCACCAAACTATTTTTATTTAATATCAGACAATGAATTTAATGTCACATAATTCAAAGCCATTTGTTTGTTAAATACTTAAACATATAACCCGAACCCAATCAACTCAAAACACTCCCACCTTTTTATTTTCAGTCTCTCTTTGTCATTTAAACACACCCATTGCCGTGGCAACCGCAGTTACTTTAAAAAACATAACATGCAGTCCGTTACGATATTATCTTTTTCAGGCTTGATATTTATTTGGCGATTATTAATAAGCGTTTTCATGAACACAGCGGTGGTTGATCAGTTAATTTTAAACTCCTGCTCTGCTCGTTATTTTGGTAATGGAACGAAACGCACAGAATTTTGCGCAACATCTTGTTGAAACAATAATCACTGAGATTATTATTGTTGTTGGGTCATTAATTTGAACACGTTTTGTTGATTTTTTATGCTGTTATTTAATAAAGTTATGAACATTTTGATAAGCCAATCAGAGGAGGACGTGCTGGTCTCAGCCTCCTTCAGTTTGTCACCTAATGCCCAGATCGACTCAAAACCTTCCGCGATCGACATGTTGCACCTCTGCTCTCTAGCAAAGCACGAACAGTTCAGAAACAATATGAAATGGGGGGAAAAAAGCTATTTATTAACTGATTAAGTTGTGTTTTAGATTGTTCTTGGAAAAACTAATCAGTCACGGCTGCACAGTGAACCCAATGATTCTTTACAGCAGACAGCCGCTCCCCTCTCTTGCAGGTACTGCGTACCCCGCTAAATCTTTAAGAGGTACGCAGTACCCGGCCGTATACTGGTATACGTATACCCGTATACGTATACGATATACGTAAAGTAGGTATACCCGCCTACTTTCACCCCTGCCCGCATCCCTTTACACTTCTAAGAGAGGGGGACGACACCTGCAGCCCTTTAACACAATTGTCCAACTTTATTTAACAAAAATGTTACTAAAAAGGCAAGTAAGTTAGCATTTATGTCAAGCTAAGTGCGCTAAACGATTTCAAAGTTAGCAGAAGCACAGAAGCCCTAAACAAAGAGCATGGGAGAAAAACTTCAGGAGATGCTAAAGCCACCAGTGACACCTAGCAATGCCTAGTTACAGTACTTTGAGGGATTGCCATTTTGGCAAACATTTACTTTCATTTAACATTCATGAGGTTTACATAATATAATGCTTAATTATAGTGCTTCATTTTTTATATTTAAATTAATAGTTTAAATACTATTCAACAGCAGTTTACCTTCTTTTAAAAAATGTCTCAAGATTTTATTTGTCTTTCCATTTTTGATCAGATGTCTGGAATATGTCTTAATTTTTTTCCTCATTTAACTAAAAACAAATCCTAACACAGACTCAGGATAGGATAATCAGTCTGGTCTGTGGGGAAGAAGAATGGGAATTTTGTCCGGCCAGTTGGCATTACTCTTGTGATGTGCTAAGGGATTAAAAACTTACAAATGAGTTTAAAAGGAAAGATTAAAATGTCCATTGAAGGTTCAGGAGGTATGCAGGCATCCTAACTAAAATGGTTGTCTGACCTTTCAACTTAATCAAAATACAAGTATTCCTTTAGTGGCTCCTGGAGGGGAGGGACTGTCTATAAAAATTAGTATAAAATAGCAACTCATTTCTGATCTAAAAATACAGTGAAATGCAAATCCCACTTCATAATGCATTGCTTCATTTAATGACAAAAGGCTCGAAACGCTTTTTGCTTTGCTTTACAAGCACCTCGGTGTAATTTCATGACCCATGTGTTTCCCCAACTACTACTTTTGTTTCTTCTTTGTAATTAAGGCCCATGTTTTATAGATGTCTTGCTGTTTTGTAATTAGAGTCTCTGCATTATAGATGTCTGCAGAACTACATGGGAAGGAAGACATGTGACGCAAGTCTTGCACTTTTGTTTTTTCACCTCTAAAATGGAGAGTGCGCCCACAGAGCGGCGCGGGCTGAGGTCTGCACTGCTCCGTCCTGGAGCTATGCATTATTGAGTGTTGTCCTCGGCAGGGGGTTGCAACACACATCCTTACAGCACCATCCGAGAAGATGGGAGTGAGGCCTTGCCAGGCAGCGGTGCGCGTCTCATCTGATGTACTGCTACAGCCTTATAAATTAGTCTGACATCAATGGGAGAGAAAGGAGAGAACTACCGCATAGAGACAAAAATGGCCTCACTTAGCAACACGCACCCATCCGTCCATCCATCCATCCATCTGTCCGTCTGTCTATACCCAGATGAAATGGTGCCTAGTAGGAAAACTGAACTTTTATTACTAATTTGTCTGATTTTACAATACCTGATGGCAGTTATGCAACAAGAAGGAATAAATGATGACACTGAATCAAAGGGTGAACCCACAGCAGCTCTATTACTAATCTCTGGTTCATTTGCCTAGAACAGGGGTGGGCAATCCTGGTCCTGGAGGGTCGGTGTCCTGCAACTCTTAGATGTCTCTCTGGTCCAACACACTTGAAACCAACAGCTGAATCACCTCCTAAGTGCAGTCAAGTTCTTCAGAGTCCTGCTTACAACTTCATTATTTGACTCAGGTGTGTTGAAGTTGAGACACATCTAAAAGTGGCGGGAGCCCGCCCATCGAGGCCTGGAGTTGCCCACCCCTGGCCTAGAAGGTCCGGTTTGTTTGGGGAAACGCAAATGTGCAATTGAACTTTGATTTGGACTAAAAAAGTGAACTCCACGTCTGTGTCCGCCTACAAACCTCAGCCTTGGTTTGGTTGAAGTGAACTCCAGAGTGGTTTGAATGGTTTTTATGAATGTCAGGCGGACTAGAGACCTCTCCAAGAGCAGGAAGCGAACTATAGCGCAGGGCATTCTGGGTAAATGCATCCAAAGCAACCACGTGAAACTAGCGCTAGCCATTTAAATAGCTTGTGTTGTTTTACCAAAGATGAACAAAATCCTACAACAGAAACAGAAAATATGACACTCCATTTTTTCCCATTTCATAAAAAAGGAAGTTGCGCTCAGTGTCTTGTTCAGAGGTTTTTCATTCGTTAGCGCCACCACAGGCAATGGGGTGAACAGGTTGCTCAAAGGCTTTGCTTCTTTGGTTCCGTCTGGTTCTCTGGCATAGTCCACACATAGCTAGATATCTGAGAAAACTGATACATGTTTTTATTTTGGCCTTCCATACACATGAAAACTCATATCATTTAAGAACTATTTATAAAAACTCTGACCAAAGTGTAGATTTGAGAAAACTCTGTATTTGTGTTTGAGAGTGCACATGGAGCAGAGATATGGGGTTCCGCATAGCATGATCTGCAACAAATAATGCGCCAACATATCCACACATTGGTTTTGTGGATATATTCTCAATTCCCAGTCGATATCATCTTGAGTTTAATCATTACACAAATTAACCTCCTGGTGCCATGCCTCATTTTTAACTAGAAGTCATGGTTGTTTAGAAGCAATCTGATTGGCTGACGGGTTTTAGCTGTGTGCTACACAGCCCTCTAGGGTTTAGGCATGTTTAAAACAACGCTCTGAGGTATATATGAACAACATGGCAGAGATCTTTGTTTTTATAAAGACCAAGCTACTGATATTTTTACTTCAGTTACAAACCAATATGTAATGAACTCACACACTTGCACACAACCACAGTGGCTTCTTTGCATGTTGTTAATCCTAATCATCTTGACCCAAATAGAAGCAAGCATGGATTAAATGCACCTGCTAAACAGATGAAAGCGAAACAGATATGACTGCGGCGCTTAGGAAAGATGAGACAGTGGCCAAGCGGCCCTCATTACATGTGCCTGCTGACATTATGGCCAGTATGGAGTGGCTCTTTTGCTTCAGTAATGCTGATCAATATCGCTCTCTTCTAAATGCAACAATTACACCTGAGCTTTAAAATAAAAAGCCGAGGTAGCTTTTCTACAGCAAGGAGGGGAAAAACATAAATCAATGCCTGAAGCTGAGGGTTTTGGGGTTGAGGGGGTAAGGGAGGGTCCAGTTTGCCATGGAGTCTGGTTTCATGTATTGACGGTCGAATGGATCGGCGTTTCCCTTCAGCCCTTTGTTTTGCATAGAGCTGAACGGAGGGGCCTTCCTTCATTCAATGAAGCTGCTTTGTACTTCAGCTTTTTCTGTCTGTTGCACCACTGGCCTAATTTCAAGCGACTGCCCATTGATTTGTGTTTACCATGTTAATAAGATGCTAGGCTCTTTAGGCTAGAAAACCAGTAAATACTTTTACTTGTGTGGCCGTTCGATAAATACTGTTGGGGGGGAAAAAAAGCTCTAAGCACTGATTGATGGGATATTGGAAAGGAACATAAAACACAGAAGAGAAATTTCACTAACAAACCTCAATCAATTTGATAAGCAAATTGATTGAGTGACAGGCAGGCTTATGACAGGGTGGCCCACGAAAAAATAGCCCACGTTACTATAGTATTACTGGCGGCCTTCCGTAAAGAAAGAAAGAACTTGAAATGCCAAAGTCTTTACTCACTCTTTACAGAAAGTGCTGGAAATGATCCTCTTGTGAGTCAATGCAGTTTTGGGCGCACCTTAACATATTGTCATCTATGCAACACAACTCTGGGGCATCGATGCTCTGAATTGCATTACGAATATTGTATTTCAACTGCTGTAAAGTTCTGAGGTTATTAGCTTTTTCCTTCAAATTGCTCCACAGATAAAAGTCGCAAGTTGTTAAGTCCGGTGATTTTGGTGGCCACTCTGGCAGGAAGGCAGGATACTTTTTCGTGGGCCACCCACAAAAAAGAATAATTTTCCTTGCATTTGTAAATGCAAGGAATTCTCACATTTCTTAACAAATACATTTCTTGTATTTGTCAAAAAAGTGTATATATTCTTGTCTTTCCTTCTACATACATTTTCATTTAAAAATGTGTATAATTTCATTTACCTTTTCTTTATACATGCTTTTATTTTTACTTATGACAGTTTTGATTCTAAAAAAACAAACATAAAGGATATTATTTCTATAATTTCAGTATGTTTTAGTTAATCTGATAAACTGGTGATATAGTTCCAGTTAGTTATAGTTTTCCCTCATTATTACGGTTTTTTATTGATTTCAGTTAACAAAAATGTTTTCCTAATTTCCATTTTGGGCATTTTGTTGTTTTTAGTTAACTGCAACAGTCTAGACAACAAGGATAAAAAAGAAAACCCAGATGTACTGGCATCTCTCCAGAAGCCTTAACAGAGAAGGTAGAAAGTAAGCGAGGACGATGCGGCGAAGCGGCAGAGGGAGAAGCCGGGCTCAGAGTCTATTTCACATCACACTGCTGTCAGAACAAAAGCCTAATGGAACATCCCCACTCTGGACTGGAAGGGTCTGAGCAGATCTGACAGCCTGGGAGAGCTGCACCTTGTCTGCAAACTCAAACACACTCCCTAGCTTGTCTCCCATTTCACTGCATATACAGGTAAAAACGGAAACCCAGCTGGACCGCGAGCGTCGGGTAAGTCTAACAAACTCTGGACTTAGTGTTTTATTTTTATCTGAGATTTCCATTTTGTTTACACTTTTTTTTTCCTTTTTTATTCTTGTGAATTACCAATAGTGCTTAAGGTTTTCCTGCTGACACATTGAAGTCGTAATCCGTGTAATGACTGGCGAAGGTTTGGGCCGGGTTAATAGAGCTGAGATGCAACCAGATGGCAGAAAGAAATGAGATGTAAAATCATCACAGCAGCTTTGAAAGTCAGCTCTGCTACCAAATAAACCACTGGTATGGATGATAAAGCAACAAAGCCCTTGCAGTGGTTCCAGCTCTCTTCGTTCCCCCTCATATATTTTTTCACGTTTTGTCACGTAAAAACTGGAAACTTTGATATTTTCTGTTCTCCCTTGAGTTTCTGCTAAAACTACAGCTGCAACTCTTTAGGGATTGTTCTTACCAGCTGTGCATGTTTTGCATTTTGTCACTTGCTTACAAAATGTCCTCACAGTATGATGCCACCACAGGGATCACCTGCAATGTTAGTTTTCTTCTAACATAAAGGCATAAAGGTTAGCGTTAAACTTTCAGCAGATATTTACCTTATTTTTAGTAAACAAGGTTTTGAATTCAGATGCAAGCCACACTTTTCAGATTTTCTTTTCCCCCATCACAGTTACTGACATTTAGTGTTGTAGCTCAACAATATCCCTAATTGTTCATCGTTGATTGTTCATCATCAGTAATGCTGATGTGGTGATAACCTTTGTGAAAACTGGATGGGATGTAGATGTTGGTTTATGTTACCATTAATTGCTTCCACTGGGAATTCCAGGTTGGCTCTGTTATGAAACTCCCTAATAACAGATCTGTGTTCTACAGCAACGGTCCGGAGTTTTTAAACCTGACGCCAACATCCAAACCCATCTTTTCGTTGTCTCCCAAACCTGCATTTTTCTGTTCACCCAACACTGGGAGCTCCCTTTCCACCATGACCCTCTCCGCTGGCACTCTGTCTCTGCTTTTTACATTCACACCCAAAGTGCACTTAAGCACCGCTCCAAGTGGCTTGATCCAGAATTTTTTTTATTTTTTTTAAGCTCAGTAATTCAATGAAATAGAATCAAGGTGGGACACTAAAATGAAGTGGCATTGAAAGCTGAAGCAAACCTCCGAAACACTGCAACTGGAAGCGAAACAGTTCCAGCTTTCAGTGGAGGTTGGTGGATAATTAGACATAAAATAGGCCTGTGGAAAAGTGCTAGAGCTACAGATGTAGGTTTCTTTTTTTAATGTTTTTTTTTAATAATAAGAGCAGTGAGCCATGTAACAGAAGAAAAAAAAAAAGCTTTTAATTTGCACGAATTTATCTGTTAAATCGGCATGGGAACATAATTTATAAAAACTCTGTGTGCTAATAGAAAAGAAGCACACCTGCGCCTATTAGCTAGCTGGAGGCATACTTGTTGACATACATGCCCTGTGGTCTGCACACAGAGGCAGCTGAATGCTAAAATGCAAAGCCACATTGATATTCATGCGCTAATGTTACCTCTGGCCACTGCTTCCAACAGGTCCCAGTTTCACTTCACTCAAACCTTTTTCCAAATGCTTCAGCATTTACTGACAATCTCTTTACACAATAAAGGTTGAGACACAACCCTAATAAATAAAAGAAGCAGTTAAACGAAGTTTATCTGAGGGTCTTTAATTAATTGCAATTATTTGCATTTTAATCTAAAACAATATACATTTGACAAAATAAGCAGCATTCTGTATTCAAAGCCCTTTATACTGCTGGGTTACTGAATAAACAGACATGAGAGCTTCCTCTGTGTGTAGTGTGAACTCTTCAGCTGAGGCTCAAAGCTCAGTCAGACCAACAGCAACACGGCTGAAACACACTATAACACACTGCTTTAATGCTTGATGGTAAAAAGTAGAACATTTAAACAATAGCTTTGTATTTTATGAAGCAGGATATCAGCTCTTTATGTAAATTTTGTTGGCACACAGAAGTCATGCAAATCTTGCAAACTGAATGATCAGATCAGTTAAACAGAGAGGAGGCAAGCTAGCATTGCCTTAGCATCTCAGGATATTCCAGTTATTTTTCTGAATGACGATCCTAACCATAATGAATTGTAGCTGTGGTCTTATTTATGTTGCCCAAAGTATCCTGCCAAGACACTGTCAGGCGATAAGATGTGATAAATGTTTTGATATGTCCGAAAAGAGAAAATGTTTTTTTTTATGGTTCTACAATAATTAAACCTAGAGTGTAGAATAATCATACCTTCTTAAATACTGTTGTATAGATAATTTAATGTTTGCAGGTGCACTGTGGGAAATGGTAACAACCTATTTTTACATTTTACACTTGTTATGTGGCTCCCAGTAGGACACAGAGGAAACAGATGTTCATTCTCATTAAAAATGTCTCAGCCCTCTTGGGTAGAACAGATTTAGTCACAAGTCCCTCATTCGGAACAGCAGCTTATCATTACAGTCCGACTTGTTAACATGAAGTTGTCTTTGTTCCTGTGGAGCTGGCATTTATTTACTGCAAAGTTTGATTCAGTAAATGTTCACAATGTCCTTAGATTCATGTGTTGTTTCGGACTTGTTTATTGGACTTTGTGGAACTACATGAAGTAAAGATGACAAGACACCCGTGTGGTTGGTAGATTTTACTTGGTGTCAGATTAAAACAATGTTAAAGAAATTTGTGTCACCAGTATATATTTGTTCAAAAACAATCTTTGCTATCCACTTACTAACATGCACAACACTAGGGAACTTTATGTTTATGTCTGATTTTCTTTTTTTTAAAGACAGTCTTATGTTTTATTCACAGCAATACATGAATAAAAACATAATTTATTGAGAAAAGCATCCCTTTTCAGTAAATGAGACCATGCTAATAGTCTTGATAAAACATTGCTATTGGTTAGTTAACATGCGATGAAAAAGAGCTGGCAATATTATAGAGTTCCAGAATCTATGTGAGGAATGTGACGGTAGTGTTTATCAGAGCCAGTCAAAGATTCTTTGGAGCCCCGGGCAGAATTTAATTGGAGGCCCCATTTCTAATTCAGCTCATTACAAAAACTAGCTGAAATTCTTTAGTTACTAATTTTATACCATTTCATAGTTTGTGTACAGTATAATCAAGTTATTCCATAGTTATTCCATAGATAAGATATAAGCAAAAGTTGGAATTAAATGAAAATATGGCAAATGCACAAAGTTTAAAGGTAATTTAGTGAGCTCACCTGAAATTTCTGATCAATTTCATAATATTCTCTATATATTTACATTACATTGTGGCCCTTCTTTTCTGCTCCACTTTATGGGTTTGGATAAATGGCTTGAAAAATGTTGACCTGATCCAAAATGACTTTAATTTACTTTCAATGTACAGAGCTTTGAAGAAATCACCAGGCATCTTGCTTTTATCCTTTGAAACTGTCATAGAATTATTTACTAAATTATTAAGCAAAACACACAAGCAGTCGATTTAATTTATCATTTATTCACTAGGTTGTTTGCTGGCTGGTTCAATACAAAACAACTGGAAGGGTCTGACCTAACCAGCAGGTCTAACCCCAAGCCAAAATTGACTTTCAAATTATTCAACCCATGATATTTAATAAATAATTAACAGTTATTTACTGGTAAAGATGAGGCTTTTCCCCTTATTTACTCAGTTGGTGTTGAAATCATTACCAGAGTACACCACTTCAATCTGTACTACAGGAAGCTGTGCCTGTTAAAGAGGTTACAGAGACTGTGCGCACAATGTGACCCATTTAAAAAAATATCAATTATTCATTATTTTGAGGCAAAGTTTAAAACAGGCTTCTTTCTATGAACTATAAATGTGAAATGTTTACATCTGGATTCTCTTCTACAGCCAAAACCAAATATTTACATACACCTTTGTAAAAGACATATTTTTGTCAGCGTCTTGCATTAAATCTGACTATATAGTATTTTTTTTTTTTGATATTCCTATTTCCTTTCTTCAAATTGGTCCATTCCTCCCAGCAAAATGAGTGTAACTGAGTCAGGTTTGTCACACACACTTTTTCAGTTTTATAAGTTACACTTACCAATGACACACTCAGAAAAGCTAGCTAGCTCGTACGGCTTCATTAGCAGCTAGTTAGCGATAGCCTCAAGCACCTCGAGTCAGAATGGAATGAAGTTGTCTGCATGCTACTCAGATTTTTGCCGGACAGAAAAGTCCCATGAGAAAAATAAACTACACAGAATATACCAGATTAAATAGTCCTGCCACGACAAAATGTAAGACCTGTGATTAACGTATTTAAAGACTTACATATTTTCCAAAGTCTTTAAGATAAATTAAGGCCTTCATTTTAGATACATGAATTTAAGACTGGGATGTGCGGGCATCT
>NW_015113736.1:135025-135647 GCF_001443285.1 Poecilia latipinna
AGAGCCTCATTTTCAGCAGTGGAGCTTTAAGGTTGGAAAAGGTTTTAATTTTGGAGAAAATCTCATCAACATCAATATTTCCACTAAATAAGAGGCAAAAAAAAAAACAAAGTTTGATAGAGGAAAAGCCTCTCAGACTCTGAACCCGACAGCACCAAACTATTTTTGATATTAGACAATTAATTTAATTTCACATAATTATTGCGATAGAAGCCTTTTTTTTTTGTTAAATACTTAATGAAACATATTTACCATGTTTGGTGTTTGTTGTAAATGACGTATGCTCACAAAGAACGAGGTAATTAGTCCAGGTAATTAGAACGAGGTAATTTAAAAAAAAAAATTGTTATGTTGTGTTTTAATGTACAGCACTTTGTATCAGCTGTGGTTGTTTTAAAGTGCTTTATAAATAAAGTTGGTAAGTTTGTAGTTTATTGAATGTTCAGAAATTACAGCGGCTGTGATGAGTCAAGACAAAGGTAAAACAACCCGAACAGGTGATCAACTCTAAACCACTCACACCTTTTTACTATCTCTCTGTCATTTAAGCACCCGGCAGGAGCGAACAGGAGGTTGCCATGGCAGCCTCCTGTTCGCTCCACAAGCCGAGCAGAGATTACGT
>NW_015113736.1:135959-137275 GCF_001443285.1 Poecilia latipinna
ACTGCGAACCCCCGATAAATCTTTTAGGGGTACGCAGTACCCGACCGTACCCCTCTACTTTCACCCCTGCTTATAACTCCCCAACATTATCAAATTCTAAAATTGTTTAGACATTTTAGTGTGTTAACCTCTGAATTCAAATAGGGAGAAAAAATTCTTCCTCCATAATTTGAGTTTAGAAAATGAAAATTATTTTACTAATTGTAGTTAACTTTATAGAGGAATTTCAAACAAAGGATATAAATATATTGTTTCCACTGTAATTTGCCACAAATGTTGTTGACTAAATGTTGTGGTAATCTCAGCATGTTTTAGTATCCTCTGCTTTCTTTGTTCTCCACATGTTTCAGAGCTGAAAAGGCATATGTGAACAGCATGTATTGTCATAATTAAATTAATGTAAGCCCATTAATGCTGCAGCAATCATTTTAATTTGTCAGACAAAGCTGCAATTAATGCTGATACTTGCAACAACTCTGGCTTAGTTGGCCAGGTCTTCTCACTGAGATAAGGACAAATGTATTTTCTTTTTTTTTTTGTCTGATGTAGCTCAGAAGTGCTACAACAACCTGCCTACCACCAGCTTCATGAGGTCACACTCACTCTCAGCTGAAAAGTGACTTGCTGGTTCTTTAAATCAAAAGCAGGGATGGCTCCAGCTGCATTTCAAGTGCTAGAACAATGAAAATTAAAAATGCAACATACCACTTTGATTTGCTGCAAAGTTAATCCACTCCGAGATATAATTACTGACAGAATACGAGTGGGCATAAAAAAACAAAACAATAATCTACTTCTACCCATAAACCCTGCTGCGGCGCCCGTGGACTCATGTCTGTCTGTTGTTGAAATGATGAGTCAACACTGAACTAACTGAGGTTTCACTTAACCCTCGTGTGATCCTAACATTCTGTTTACTCCCCTAGTCCTACGGGTCAAAAATGACCCATTCTGACAAAAGTCCCAAAATAAAGCAAATGAATTGAATTTTAAAACCAAAATCTATTTTGCATGATGAAACAATGTGACATTTATCAATTCAACTCAATTTAATAAACTTCTTATCATGTATTTTTGTTATACAATACAAAAAGACGATCAACAGTATTACACTACCAAGTATTGTAGCAGTTTTCTTTTATGAAGTAAATGTTTGTTTTTGTAATTATATAAATGTGAAGTAATTACTTCTGAATTAGTTACACTGAAAGGGAAAAAGTCAAGTTATAAAAATTCCTCTTGTAACAAAACAAAACAAAATGTAGCTTGATTTTGTGAACAATTTTACATCAGCTCTTATGTTGCATTTCAATTAT
>NW_015113736.1:140702-159525 GCF_001443285.1 Poecilia latipinna
TAAGATGAAGAACATCCCCATGAGATGGAGATGTTCTTCATCTTATAAAGATGCTTTCATGATGAACATCTTCAACATAAGACGAAGATCATCCTATCCTTCCTACCCCACATTGAGCATAAGGTGAAGAAAATCCCAAAATGTTCAACACAAGATGTTCAAGAAAATCTTCATACCATGAAGGTGTTCTTCACCATATGAAGACTCTCATAGGTTGAACATCTTCAGTACAAGAATTTGTTCAACATAAGCAGTTCAACTTCTTATACTGAAGATCCCATGTGGGTCAGTAAGTGCAAACATACAAGGTAGCATAGGGTATTTTTTCTACAGGTAAACAAGGTAATGAGTCACTTTTGACCCACAAGACAACACAAGGGTTAAAACAGATCCACTGATCCACATTTTTCTTTTTCAAAAAAATAAACTCACTCTTTGCCTACGACAAAATATAAGTTGCAGCCTGCCAGCGTTAAGAGGAAAGCACTCCTTGCTCTGAGAGTAGTCACTAAGCCTTGGTTACAGTTACAATCAGTCTAATCCTGCAGGCAATTTGTCTGTTCATGTGAACACTTTGGAGAAATACAGCAATGATTAATTTCAACCTTCAGCCAGGACTCCGTTTTAGTGCCATTAAGGATGACTCATTGCACTTTGATGATATTCTTTGAGAGCACAATGCTGGATCTAGCTAATATATGTAGTCCAACAGCCAGAGTAGCTAAAACACTAAATGTACTCTGCACTTCTTTTGACTCTGTCCAGGGTGTTTTAGTTTTATTTTCTGTATTTTTGACCGCTATAATCAGATTTTTCTTCAAAAGTGATAGTTTAATATATGATTCAGTCGCCTGTTGAGTGTATTTTACTCATCTGGTGTTGCAGTACAAGCCACCTTTGATTGATATTTAGAGAAAAAAAATAATACTAGGAGAAAAATAAATAAGGACATAGTGGCACTAGAAAATAAACTGTTTTTCTGCTTCAAACAGGTTTAGTAATATTCCGTGGCTCACGCGCCACTGACTGTTCGACCAAACAATTATTGGCATAAAGCTGCCATTAGATGTGAACCAGAAAACGCAGTCTCATCTCCATAAAATTCATTCATTCTGGATGCAGTCACAGTTCCTCCATCAGTTCTCCCTGAGTGCGCAGCTAAATTTGCTCCTGCGGGTTCACGCCGTGGTCTGCACGTCGGCGCCGGCTTCTAAACAACCGTCTCCTTCCAGATGGTCCGCTCACATAAACCCTGCTCTTCGGTTTACAGGCTGCAGCTGCAGGATGAGCCGTCTACAGAACCCTCTGCTGTCATTATCACTGTGGTTTTTGTTTTTCTGAGCAAACCTTTCAAACTTTGTCTTGCCCTGAGGATGAATACATGAAGCAACTGAAAAAAATAGACTTAACTTGATACAACCAGAAAAACAAACAACAACAAAAAAACCCCCAGAAGAAATCAATGTTATAAATGTTTTGCTATTGAACCCAAACAACTTTCTTCCAGTTTAGGAATCCAAAATTACAGGAAAGTTAGAAACTTTTCATGGGAATAAATGTAGAATTTAAAATCTTTAAAGGATTTAAGTACTATATGCTTTCCAGGCACAATCAAGAAACTATGTTCTCTTCAGTTATTATAAAATGCTAAATATATAAAACATGACTTCAAAGAAATTTGACTTCCTTATTTGATGTCTTAAGATTGGGACAGCTCCGGTGCTTTATGAAACTCCGCCTTCAGGAAGTCATCACAACATGGCTTCTCTATTAACCCTTTAACAGAGTTTTCACCAGCATTGCTCTGAGAAGTAGCTCCTATAATGAGCTCAACAGTTCCACCAGGTGTTTGCTAATTACTGCTGGCTAGTCTGAAGGAGCTGAGTGGGAAGTTGCGAGTGAGGAAAGCTCTGTGAGGTGAAGTTCAGAAACTGCAGCTCTGAGGAGGAGCTTTGACCTTGAAGGGGGAGTTAGGTCCACTCAAGCGTTATTCACAGCTGAGTGGTTGCCATGGAGATTTAAAGGTAAGGTAAGGTAATTTTATTTATATAGCACATTTTCAGCAGCAAGGATTTCTCAAACACACATTAAAGAATCAAAGCAACACTTCAGGTTTGCTTGTGATTAGANAATANCATTATAAATATGATATAAAGGGAATGATGTGATGATGTGACTGACATCAGGAGGTTTTATTAATTGAGTGTTTTCTATTAAACTGAGGATTATATTTTGGTTACAGATTTCTTTTTTCAGTGTTATGATAGTTTTATTTTGTGTACTTACTTTGATATAACTTTACTTTAGTCAGAAGTTATTGTTTAGAGCTTTTGGTGTGTTTTGGTCCTGTTGTGGGCGGAGTCTGTGCCTCTGCACCGCAGGGAGTCGTTCTGAGTTTAAGTTCCTAACAGGTCACGTTGCAGGACTTTGAGCTGATGTGAAGGTACCTCTGGGTTTAGTGTGTTTGTTAACCTGCTTGGATGTCCGCTGTAAATATGCTGCACAGCTTCTCCGTCTTTTTTTCACCTGAGGAAAAGCACAATAAACTCCATCTACAGTGAACTATGGCTTTGGCCTTTCATTTTAGTCCAAGTCCTAATAGAACCCAGCCACAGTGAAGTTTAGTCATTGCATCGACAACAAAAGGCCTGTGATATCCTGACTACCAGTAGTTCATTTTTGTCCTCTGTAGAGGACATTTCTAAACTTGACTATCTCCCACCCTCTGCATTCTACTGAATTAATTCCTTTTGGTATCTGGAGAGGACATTTAGGGCTTTTCAATGATACCACATGTGAAGGGGTGGGACTTTTGTACGTACCTTTTTCTAATTCATAAAAATGGCGTTAATCAGTAATAACACATTTTATGGGAAGAGACAAAGTAAGTGCATAAAACCTTTTATTACCTTACAAAGAATGTAGGATTTAAAAAAATGGTGATTGGACAATATATTTTTTCCTAGTAGTCAGGAGGATAGTCACAAAACTATGGAGAAAATAAAACTTTTTTTTTGCATGGGTGAACCCATTTCAAGAAAAACTTCAGTGCCATTTTAGGGTCGCCTATATTCTTTTGGGACAAACAGAACCACTAATGTGGATATGAACGTTTCCTTATAACATGAATAACGGAATCAACTTGTGTGGTTAGGGGACTAAAACTAACTTCATCCCAGGTCCCACATTCCCATGAACATGACCCTGTACATGGCACTTCAGGGGTATTAAAGCAAAATTTACTTTTTTGAGCTTTACATCACATTATGTTATTCCTTCATCAAAAACATACCTGGAGTGTTGCCTCGATTCCTTCATGCATGTTTGAGAAATCCTTTAATGTGGCTACCATGGCAATGGTTGCCACAGGAAATTGCTGCCTATTTAACATTTGTTATGTTACAAAGCTCAGAGTCAGCATAAAGACAGATGACTTTAACCAAAACCACTCCTTTTAAGGAAAACACCTGGTGGCCAACCTGTAATCCACTAAAGACTAATAAATATTCTAGACAAAAGTTATGAAATAAATAAATAAATAAATAAATAAATAAATAAATAAATAAATAAATAAATAAATAAATAAATAAATAACACAGAAATTCTTGGAGTTTTAACAGCAATAATTAGCTTTATGAATTAGCTGCCAATGTCTGGTACTAATAAAACGAGTGAATTTAATGTCTCATAATAATTAATTATTAGAAATGTCAGCTTGCTTTTGTGTAATGAAAACAAAAACATTTCTGGGGAGAATTTCATAGAAGAGCCATTCAGCTAATGAGTATTAAGTACTTTCAACAGTTTCATCCATTAATTAAATGAGTGGCAGAGGGGAGAACATGGAAACGGGGAAAAAAACATTTTTGCTGTCCACACATAATTCTCTATGTTTTTCCATAACACCGTTAAACACCAGAATGAGCCAGGCTGCTTTCATGTCCTTTTTTTTTTTTTACAAGCGAACGATAAGAGCATTGTTGTGGATTATTTTAATGACACAGCATGTAATCAGGGGGCTTTCTTTCTGGAAACGAACATCATGCTTCTCTGAGTGGTTTAAGGGGCCGTTAAGGGCATGATTAATAACAGCTTGTTATGTTCTTCATTTTTGATGGATTGTTCGCTGCTATGATGCCTCAGAATGTATTTGGACATGCTACATAGCTTATGCTATATGTTTATGTTTCAGCTAACACACACTGTCTTGAAAAAGTATTCACATTCCGTCAACTTTCCATTAATTTTGTTGCAAAACGACCAGAAAGCTAAACGGATTTTAAGTTATGTCCTAACATCAAGTGGAACAATGTAGAGACTGAAAAGTGGAAGAAAAACTAAAACCTAATGTTTATGATTAGCGTTTTGACGTTTTGCCAGCTTTGAAAACATTTAGTGCACTTAGCTTTTCCTAAATTGATTTTAAGTGGAAGCTTGTGCTTTAGCATTAACTTCTGCCAAATACCTTGTTGCTGTAGCTTTTACTGGAACTAATGTTTATGATTAGCGCTGTAGGGTTAGTACAGCTAGTGCTTTAGTTAGCGGTTCCCACCACTGCCTTCCTCCTTATGTTCACCAGACTTTCTGTTGGTCAGTCACATAAAATCCAAAAAGTCCAACATGGGTGAATACTTTAGCAAGGCACTGTAAAGACTGCAAAAATATTCAGCGTTTACGTCCTTCTGGTAGAATCAATAAGTAATTTCCTTTGCTTTCCTGATGAGGAAAAGTAATAAATAAACCAACTCCAACAAAACACTTAACTTTGTCATTCATGATGCTGGTTTTTGGTCCCAAATCAATCAAAAACAAGGAAACAAGCTCAATCCATTACATCAACGTGAAACGCTAATTAAGATGGATGTGGCAGTCATTGTGAGCAGCTTAATGGCTGCTGTTATTTATGAGTAGTGCAATCATATGGCCAGGAGAGTATATTACAGAGATGTATCAGCCTTCTTTTACCCGTCAGTAGTTTGATATTTGAGTCACTGCTCGTACAAATATTAATTGCAAAATAGACAATTGAATTCCTTCAGAATGTATTACATTTCAGACGCAGCACTTCTCTGATCAGAGCTCGCTTTTCCAGATGAACAATGGCTTCACTGATACAGTCTGCACACACCTCAATACAAACAGTTGGTAGAAACAGCAGCTAAACAAGGAGCATCCTCCGCCTGCCTAATGGAAGAGCATCAATACAAACTCAGCAGGAGGGAACCATTTTATGAGACAATCGATCCACGAGCCTTTACATGAAGTGAAACGCCGAACACTCGAGAAAAGAAATGAAAATCTGCTTACTTCCCAGACAAAGAGAGCTACATCGTGAATTGGACGGCAGAGTAAAAACATCAAATGAATCAAGAACAATCAGAAAAAAGTTTCATAGCAAAGTCTCATTTTCTCAAGTTCTCTAAAGTGCAATACAAAATATTTCTGTTTTGAAATTATTTTGACAAACAGACTTTTGAGTTCAAATATGGTTTAGGAAGCAACTTTTCCTACAGTAGTTGCTACTCTGCTGATGTTTAGAAAGACCCAACATTATCCTTTTTCTTGCAGCAGCATACAGAGAAAACTTTTACCATAACTACATTTATTAATATTAAGATCACAAGTTAGGAATAAATGTTTTTGAACAAAATCCCAAGTGGCACCCTTGGCGATCACTTTAAATCAGGTTTACTATTTTTTATATATGGACACGGCCCACCAGTGGCGCAACTACACATTATTCAGGTGGATGCGAAAACAGAAATAAGCATTTCTGTTTTTGAGTTTTTCTGCATAAATGGCGACAACCAACAACAACCTGATGTGGTCCTGATTCTAAATTAACTGAAAATACACTACACTTAAAAAAATAAAGGAGTCATCAATCTCAAACTGTCTAAAAGGGGCAGTGTTATGTGTTTTCATGGACATAGTACCATTTCATAGCACAGTCAAGAACTATATCACCTTCAGTTTTTACAAAAATGCAGAAATTATTAAAAAGGACTGAAAATTATTTTACTTTGTAAATTACCACCTTGAAATGTTTCTTTAAAAACTCCTGGTCTTTGTGAAACTCTGACCTGAGGAAGTCATCACAACAAAAAAAGAAAAGAAAAAAAAAACAGAGCTTGTTTTAATTTATGTTATTGATTCATAACTTATCTCAACAGGCCTAGTCGCAACTGATGATGGTAAATATATTAAGCACCATAAAGCACCCATAAACCTGACTCCCTGAGCAGTAAGCCATACTACTCGTATGTAAAATACTGCTAATATGTTAATACATTGTAAAAGTAATTGTACTGCTTATTTTATCTTTTTTTTCATATAGTCATGTTATAATTATAAACTCTAGCAATTTGTCTTGGTATTTTGAAGTTGCTCTGTGTTGATGGGACTGAATAAAAGAGAATCCAAGAGGAAAACTTGCCAAACATTTGAACCTGAGCTGAAAGTTCATTATCCAGCAGGTAATATCAATACATGCCACACTTTGTAATTTCCGATAGAATTCTTAGCATGGCATTTTTTATGCACTGTAAACCAAGCATTGGTTTGAAAAAATGACAGTGTCCCTTTACAATCATTGTTATTCCTGCTTTCACAAACGGTGCCACCTCCCTTAGAAGACGCCAAAGAACCTTCCTGAATAAAAATCAGCCGAGTGTCGCTTTAATATTCAGCCCATTCTGCACTGTCAAGAGGCAATAATTTATTCATAGTCGATTCTAATTTTCATTTTGGGTAAAACTGTTCTCCGCAGAAAGAGATAGGGGGCGAAAGATGAAAGGAGGAAGAGGTAGTGCTGGCAGGGACTTTGATCAGGGTTGAAGAGTGAAGATTAATCTTGTTGTCAGGGATGGGTGGCAATGTGAGGCACGCTGTGTTTCCATCTATCTCTGCTCCAGCTGCTGGGTTTGGCCCTGATCTCCTGCCCGCAGAGGGAGGAGGAGAGGGGAAACGGAAATGGAAAACTCACAGGTAGAGCCCCCGTCAGAAAGCTCCACCTGAAAAGTTTTCATCTGGGAAGGACGGCAGTGATGGGAGGCTTTAGAAACGGAAGATGAAAGAAAAATGACTTTTTATTTCCGAATTGAATGTGTGTGTTTTTTATTTTGATATATTGTGTCTTTTTAAGACTGTTCCTAACTTCCTTGAGAATGAAAGCTCAGGTCTTTGAGGTATGTACTAAGGATGCACTGATGGCAGTTTTCAACATTTTACACACACATGAAACCTTATAGAATTGTTTTAAGTAAGTTCTATTTGTTTTATTGTCTGGACTCTCAGAATATAAACAGAATCTAAACCGCTTCAATAGAAAAATTGATTCCTGAATTAAGAATCGTTTCAGAATCAAAACTTGTTTTAGAATTGAATCATGACCCCAAAAATCAAAATCAAATTGCTTAACACTGTTTGTCCTGTCATTAATAGAGTTTCTCTTAAAGTCTATTAATGACAGGACAAACAACTATGCACACACACCCCTAGGGAGAATTTGGAGAGGCCAATTAACCTGACAGTCATGTTTTTGGACTGTGGGAGGAAGCTGGAGTACCTGGAGAGAACCCACCATGCACAGGGAGAACATGCAAACTCCATGCAGAAAGACCCCAGACTGGGAATTGAACCCAGGACCTTCTTGCTGCAAGGCAACAGTGCTACCTACTGCACCACTGTGCAGCCTACATTTGCAGTTAATAATGATTATTACAAACTGCAAATGTGCAGATGTGACCTGGTGGGCGGCTCTGACAGTCTAATGTCTCTCACAGAAGAAAAGAGGACAGTGGTTGATCTTTAGTACTTCGCCGAAGCAGATAAGATTGATGGAAGAGATCAGCCGGTCACGGATCTCCCAAAGTTAAGGAAATTGGTGCCAATTTATTGGTGCACTCCTATTAAGTACTGTGGCTATGTTCGAAGAAAAAAGGGCATTCAGAGACACTCTAAATCAGTGTCTCTGAACCAGGGCATTCTGGGTACATACAACCAAAACAAACGTGTTTAGTGCTAGTGGAAGAAAAGGCTTGTGGTCTTTTATCAATGACAAAAGAGAAATCTTACAATCACTAGAATATGTCACTACTATATTTTTGTTTACATTTTGCAAAGGAAGAAATTATGCTCAGATTTTTCTTTAGAGGTTTTCATGTTGTTTCCTGAAGTGGTTCTTGGCGCAGCGCCACCACAGGCGAGGAGGAGAACAGCTGTTTCAGTGGGTTTGGTTTGGTGTGAAAGAGAACCGCATCAGCTGAAAATGTAACAATGGACTAAGCAATTAAGTTTTGTTATGTGGGATGATTGTTATTGGTGAAGCTTGGTTGCTACAGTTTCTACACTTAATACAAAGTTGACATCTTCCAGTGTGAAAGTCTAACAGGAGATTACTGACCAAATGTCAGTGCATGTCACGTTTGGCGAGACAGCATGTCAGTCAAAAAGGTGTTTTCTTTTTTTTTTACTACTTATGACCTTTGGGTTGGGAGACGAGAACTTCAAAGACTTTAGGGCCAAAACATGGAGCTGAGCCTTTAAGTGCCTCAAATATCCAAGGAGATTAAAGTCTGTGGTCAAGTATTTCATAATACAGTGAGAAAAAAAAGGTAAAAGACTGTCTGTGTCAGAAAATATTAGAAGCATCTCACAAATCTATCTCCTAAATTAATTTATTTCTATAAGAAATATTAGAAATACTTTGAAGACAAAATGGTGAATAGTTGCATTTTTTTTTCTTCTGAAATTTGATTTTATATATAAAACAAAAATATTGGCAGAAACATTTGTGAGAAAAAGTGGAAATTCTGTGTTGTGGTTAAGGTCAAAATATTGTATAAAGTGGAAATAATAAAGACTAGGAGTGTGTCTCAAACTTGTTTACATAATTAAAACTAAAATGTGTTCTAGATTCCANCAACAACAACCTGATGTGGTCCTGATTCTAAATTAACTGAAAATACACTACACTTAAAAAAATAAAGGAGTCATCAATCTCAAACTGTCTAAAAGGGGCAGTGTTATGTGTTTTCATGGACATAGTACCATTTCATAGCACAGTCAAGAACTATATCACCTTCAGTTTTTACAAAAATGCAGAAATTATTAAAAAGGACTGAAAATTATTTTACTTTGTAAATTACCACCTTGAAATGTTTCTTTAAAAACTCCTGGTCTTTGTGAAACTCTGACCTGAGGAAGTCATCACAACAAAAAAAGAAAAGAAAAAAAAAACAGAGCTTGTTTTAATTTATGTTATTGATTCATAACTTATCTCAACAGGCCTAGTCGCAACTGATGATGGTAAATATATTAAGCACCATAAAGCACCCATAAACCTGACTCCCTGAGCAGTAAGCCATACTACTCGTATGTAAAATACTGCTAATATGTTAATACATTGTAAAAGTAATTGTACTGCTTATTTTATCTTTTTTTTCATATAGTCATGTTATAATTATAAACTCTAGCAATTTGTCTTGGTATTTTGAAGTTGCTCTGTGTTGATGGGACTGAATAAAAGAGAATCCAAGAGGAAAACTTGCCAAACATTTGAACCTGAGCTGAAAGTTCATTATCCAGCAGGTAATATCAATACATGCCACACTTTGTAATTTCCGATAGAATTCTTAGCATGGCATTTTTTATGCACTGTAAACCAAGCATTGGTTTGAAAAAATGACAGTGTCCCTTTACAATCATTGTTATTCCTGCTTTCACAAACGGTGCCACCTCCCTTAGAAGACGCCAAAGAACCTTCCTGAATAAAAATCAGCCGAGTGTCGCTTTAATATTCAGCCCATTCTGCACTGTCAAGAGGCAATAATTTATTCATAGTCGATTCTAATTTTCATTTTGGGTAAAACTGTTCTCCGCAGAAAGAGATAGGGGGCGAAAGATGAAAGGAGGAAGAGGTAGTGCTGGCAGGGACTTTGATCAGGGTTGAAGAGTGAAGATTAATCTTGTTGTCAGGGATGGGTGGCAATGTGAGGCACGCTGTGTTTCCATCTATCTCTGCTCCAGCTGCTGGGTTTGGCCCTGATCTCCTGCCCGCAGAGGGAGGAGGAGAGGGGAAACGGAAATGGAAAACTCACAGGTAGAGCCCCCGTCAGAAAGCTCCACCTGAAAAGTTTTCATCTGGGAAGGACGGCAGTGATGGGAGGCTTTAGAAACGGAAGATGAAAGAAAAATGACTTTTTATTTCCGAATTGAATGTGTTTTTTATTTTGATATATTGTGTCTTTTTAAGACTGTTCCTAACTTCCTTGAGAATGAAAGCTCAGGTCTTTGAGGTATGTACTAAGGATGCACTGATGGCAGTTTTCAACATTTTACACACACATGAAACCTTATAGAATTGTTTTAAGTAAGTTCTATTTGTTTTATTGTCTGGACTCTCAGAATATAAACAGAATCTAAACCGCTTCAATAGAAAAATTGATTCCTGAATTAAGAATCGTTTCAGAATCAAAACTTGTTTTAGAATTGAATCATGACCCCAAAAATCAAAATCAAATTGCTTAACACTGTTTGTCCTGTCATTAATAGAGTTTCTCTTAAAGTCTATTAATGACAGGACAAACAACTATGCACACACACCCCTAGGGAGAATTTGGAGAGGCCAATTAACCTGACAGTCATGTTTTTGGACTGTGGGAGGAAGCTGGAGTACCTGGAGAGAACCCACCATGCACAGGGAGAACATGCAAACTCCATGCAGAAAGACCCCAGACTGGGAATTGAACCCAGGACCTTCTTGCTGCAAGGCAACAGTGCTACCTACTGCACCACTGTGCAGCCTACATTTGCAGTTAATAATGATTATTACAAACTGCAAATGTGCAGATGTGACCTGGTGGGCGGCTCTGACAGTCTAATGTCTCTCACAGAAGAAAAGAGGACAGTGGTTGATCTTTAGTACTTCGCCGAAGCAGATAAGATTGATGGAAGAGATCAGCCGGTCACGGATCTCCCAAAGTTAAGGAAATTGGTGCCAATTTATTGGTGCACTCCTATTAAGTACTGTGGCTATGTTCGAAGAAAAAAGGGCATTCAGAGACACTCTAAATCAGTGTCTCTGAACCAGGGCATTCTGGGTACATACAACCAAAACAAACGTGTTTAGTGCTAGTGGAAGAAAAGGCTTGTGGTCTTTTATCAATGACAAAAGAGAAATCTTACAATCACTAGAATATGTCACTACTATATTTTTGTTTACATTTTGCAAAGGAAGAAATTATGCTCAGATTTTTCTTTAGAGGTTTTCATGTTGTTTCCTGAAGTGGTTCTTGGCGCAGCGCCACCACAGGCGAGGAGGAGAACAGCTGTTTCAGTGGGTTTGGTTTGGTGTGAAAGAGAACCGCATCAGCTGAAAATGTAACAATGGACTAAGCAATTAAGTTTTGTTATGTGGGATGATTGTTATTGGTGAAGCTTGGTTGCTACAGTTTCTACACTTAATACAAAGTTGACATCTTCCAGTGTGAAAGTCTAACAGGAGATTACTGACCAAATGTCAGTGCATGTCACGTTTGGCGAGACAGCATGTCAGTCAAAAAGGTGTTTTCTTTTTTTTTTACTACTTATGACATTTGTGTTGGGAGACGAGAACTTCAAAGACTTTAGGGCCAAAACATGGAGCTGAGCCTTTAAGTGCCTCAAATATCCAAGGAGATTAAAGTCTGTGGTCAAGTATTTCATAATACAGTGAGAAAAAAAAGGTAAAAGACTGTCTGTGTCAGAAAATATTAGAAGCATCTCACAAATCTATCTCCTAAATTAATTTATTTCTATAAGAAATATTAGAAATACTTTGAAGACAAAATGGTGAATAGTTGCATTTTTTTTTCTTCTGAAATTTGATTTTATATATAAAACAAAAATATTGGCAGAAACATTTGTGAGAAAAAGTGGAAATTCTGTGTTGTGGTTAAGGTCAAAATATTGTATAAAGTGGAAATAATAAAGACTAGGAGTGTGTCTCAAACTTGTTTACATAATTAAAACTAAAATGTGTTCTAGATTCCATGCGTTAATATGACATAATGCAGATTGAACTACCTATTTCGTTCTAAAAGTTTGTCTCTTGCTGAGTTGTACCTCGTTCACATCAGCTTGATGCACACAGTGACAAACGACAGCAGACAGCAACAGTTGGACATTTTCAACTTTCTTGTGTTGAGTCTATAACCTGCATGAACACATCTATGTGTACCAGCTTAAAATTTCACAACTATGAATTACACCAGCCGTTTGGCTGGATGAGGATGAGGAGTGACAGTCGCCTCATCACACAAGTTCCACAAGTAACGAAAGAGTCTTTAAAACCAAATGGCTTCCTTTAAATCTTCCTGAATATAAAAACATAGAAAACTGAGAATCCTCAGAAATATTTGGTTTGAGACAGTAAAACATTTTTTGAAAATGTGAATACAGTAGTAGTTTTTGATAATGGTAGTTTCGCAGGGCAGCATCAGAAAGTGGAGGGGCATCCAAGAAGTATAAAAATGAAATAAATCTTATCCGTTAGTTGTTCCATGAATAAGTTTGCCATTATTTGTATTCATTGTTAATGTAGTAAGTTTCCCTTAGGTACTATTGAGTGAACAGTACATTACATAAAAAAATAATTAAAAATTAAGTCAGAATCCGCACATTTATTAGTTGGCAGAAGGAAAAGCTCGCTTCTTCTAAAAACCACAACTCTTTCCATATTTACATTTCAAGCTTACAAATTTCGGGATAGTGATTAATTGTAATTAATTTGATTAATTGTAATTAATCACAGCAATAGATCGAATGCTAGAATGCTCTAAATTTTTTAACTAAGACATTTTTCACAACTAACAAATGTAAACATTTCATCAACCTGTTGATTTACATTTCTGTCACCACAGGGCAGGTTTGGACTCATCTGCACATGACACATGGTCACAGGACATGAGCATCTTAAGGATGTGCACACATACTCTCAGAAATTCAGCACAGGCAGACCCTCCGGTACATAAAATCTCACACATGCACAGTCACAGGTACTCAGAAGTCATTTTAGGTTAAATATGGAGAGGGAAGTTAGTGATTGGAACTCAAGAGTCCTTGAGGGATTTAAACTTTTTAGGCGAAAAAAAAAAAAAAAAAAATCAAAGAAACCTGAGTTTCTTTCTGGAATATATAATCTCATAGTGGCAGTATGAGAGGGTTTTGGATTAAGTGTTCAACTGTTTTATCTTCACCTACTTTACCACAAACACTTACAGGCTTTCAATGCATTGTGTGTATTGGGGTTTTGCCTCCCGGTGGGCGACGGTGTCCTGCTCGAATCTAATAACGTTCGTTTCAGCAGGAGCTGCAGCGCGGACAGAAACGCAGCAGAAGAACACAGAATTATCAAAGCAGGGTGCAAATTCCACTCCAGCAAACCTCAACAGTGGCATGGCACAGCAAACGCAAACCTTTGATGCGTTTCTTCCAATTTAACACATAGGACTAGTAATACTCAACCAGTCTGACCTGACTTACAGAAAAATGTATAAAGCAGACTAAAAAAAATAGAAAAGATTTGTTATGCTTCAGAAAAATGTGCAAATTTTATCCAGTGCTTCACAATGTTCTACACCAGCAGTTCCTGAACTTTTTCATGCCACGGCCTGCCAAAAAGCATATAAAGTAACATCAACTTTTTGAATGGTTTTTATTTACAATTCAATAAATTATTTATTACATTAGCATAAATGCTGCTTCATACCATCTGATTTTAGATGGCTAAGAGTTCTGTTAATATGATCAGATAGTATACTGACTTATTTACCAAATAACACAATTGTACATCACCCACATGGGTAATATTTCATGTTAATCATATCAAAATTTATTTTATTGTCACAGTTATGATTTTCTGCAGTCGTGTCCTCCACTCCACTGCTGGACGTTTCCTTTGGCCTTTTTGTCGTGCATCAGAAATAACATTTCAATCAATTGTTTTATTTTATATATTAATTAATATAATAAAACACAATGTAATATAACACAAACATATTATGTATGTAAATCAATTATTTTAATTTATATTTTATGATTAAAGAAAATTATTGAATAACAGAAAAAATGATAAAAAATTTACTATTAAAAAAATGTATTGGACTGAGGTTTCTTTTATTATTGCATTCTTTTTTTTTTCTTCATCTTCCCTCCAACTCTCTGAGGACCCCAGAGCGCTCTCTGGCAGCCCCCCCTTGGAAAAACACTGTTCTACACCAAACTTTATTACCTCATCAGAGTGATGTCGTATGTGAAGACAGAATGAATGCCTCACTGTAAAAACACAGACAATGACATTGAAATGTGTGGCTGTTGGAAGATAAAACCTAGAAAATAAACAAACTGTTACTTTGCAGGCTTTCTGGTGTGTTGAGTCGTATTTTCACAACAGACTGAAAAACTACTATCTGCTGACGTTTTAGAGCAAGAAAATATTTTGGTAAAAAAAATGAACTGGACAGTTGGCTAGTTTTGACATTAATATTAGAAATTTGAAGGGGAAGATTTCTAAAGTCAGAGATGTGTGTGAATCATTGTGAATTTGGCCATTAGAATACAACATATGAGAATAAATAAAATACGAAAGAAGCAAAGAGATGTAAATGAGCTGGCTGAGACCAGATTGCAAATGTTTAATATGCTAATAGTTTATTGATGTTATGTCATCAGAGCTGGCTTATAAAAAAAAAGATAAATGAACTTGAACTAGTTGATGTAGGGGCTGTGAACTCTGCTCAGAATTTAAAAGAGGTGAAAAATGAGAATGAATTTGTCAACTTTTATCTTGTATCTGTATCTCAGCTTTCATATAGTTCATATGAAGTGTGAACTTGGACACGGATTAGTTGTATTTGAGGAAAAAGAAACATGTTCACCCTCAGTGACCTAGAGTCTTTATAGTTGTTCCTCAAATTCCCAGTTGGATTTAGATATTTACTTTGATTGGTATTTACCCAGAAGATTCTGGGTAAAAAACAAAACAAACAAGTCTCGCTAGCAGGAGAAATGGCTGGTGGCCTTTTTTATCAAAGACAAAAGAAATTTGCTAAAATCTGACGCCACTTTGTGAAAAAGTTGTGCTCAGTGTCTTCTTCAGAGGTTTTTCTTGTTTCCTTCAGTGATTCTTGGTGCAGCGCCCCCACTGGTAAGGAGGGGAACAGTTTTTCAAAGGGTTTGGCTGGTTTGACACAGTGCAGTGTGAAACCACACCAACCGAAAATGTAACATGTTGCAATTTTGGTCCTCAATCGAACCAACTCTGCCGGACTATCAGGTGTAAAATCACCCTGAAAATCCAATTTGTTGCTAGTCACAGCAAAAAATAAAAAGGTGCATTTCAGCAATAAACCATTTCAGTATATCTCATCTTATTCCCTACATTAAATGTAAAGTATTGTTCCAACAATGTTTGATGTCACCTCCCCCTACACACTATCATGTCTAGTGTTACTCATCCTGACTCCCAAAAAAGTCGAGCTGCACTTTATCTCAGTTCAGATCATCATCCAATGTTCACTGTCCCACATTTGTTTGTCAGTCACTGTCTTTAATAATAAACAGAAACGCCACCTTTGATCCCCAACCAGCAGTCATCCAGCACTCTGTTTACATCCGTCTCTTGAAACATTTAATGCTTTGCCTTTGTCACCTACGTGTTTCAGAAACCTTGTTTTGATGTGTTTCTCATACTTTAGAATTCCACTTTGCTTCGTCATTTGATCTCTTCCTGGTTGCAGATGACATTGAATTTCCAGCAAGTCAGTGTGAGTTCTTCATGCTAACAACCCTAGTAAAAAAGGTATACTTTAGTATATTTCAAACATACTTACATTGTGAAAGTACATTTCAAATATATTAAGTATTAAGTACTACCTATAAATATATATCTGAAGCATACTTAAAGTATGCTTGTACTAATTTTGAAATTATAACTTTAAACACACTTAAATCTAATTATACCAAAATACACTTTTAAGAAATATATTAAATAAAAGTATACTATAAGTGAACAAAATATGTATTTGCCCAAGTGTAAATATACACTTGCTCAGGTGTATATTTAAAAGATATTTAAAATATATGTCAAAGATATTTTGTGTATATTTTAAAATATATTCTCAAAATAGATTTTTTTAAAATTCACTTAATCCTTACTTTAATTAATGTCAGTATGTTTTAAATTACATCTCAGTGTATATTTTAGGCTAATAAAGTATCCCTTTTTAGGTGCCTTAACAATATTTTACTACTTTTGTTAAAATGGCAAAGAATAAAAAAATGATAATCCTGATGTAATGTTTAACAAAGTAACTAACGTGTTGCCTCGACATATCAAACATTGACACTTTAGTGACAGAGGTGCTACAACAAAAACAATACTTGTCTTTAACAATAAATGTAGCAGGTATCTTCAGTTTTACATCTCTCCGAATATGACCTGTTGTTTTCTGTTTTTTAACAAAAACAACGGCAGTAGCTCCAGTTCATACTCCAGACCAGATGGTGGCGGTATTGCACACTTTCATTAAAAAAAAACGCCATAAAAAGAAGAAAAGCCTTGACGCCATGATGACAGACGCTGTTCAAATTCGTCATTTTTACTCGCATAATATTGCTTTACAAGTAGAGAGGGCCTTGATAATAGTAATTTTGGTCAATTCAAGCTGGTGACGTCCTACTCCGAGTTAGACGACAACACAACTGGACAACAACCGATGGAAATGAAATGTGGATCACAAAAGGAACCCGAAGGGACGAAGGATGCTAACGTGTTGCTAGTTGGTGACAAGTTTGCTTATTCGTTATCTTCATTCAATTATATACAGCGCAGCAAATGTATAAACAAACTTACGTTGGTTTTAAAAATAATAATCTTATTTTTTTACATTTTTGTTCATGTTATCTCTAACAATATTAACTTATATTTTAAATTATTAAACTGTTGTATTGTTTTTGCTTTTTTTGTCAATATTGCAGGCTAATGTTGGTGACCAAGCTTTGCAATCAACATCCAGTCAGAGAATGGTAGATTTACTTGTTGGCATGAATTGCATTACTAACACATGCACCAATGGGCACCAATTAAGCTTAAAAAATTTACTCTAATATAATGTCACTCAAATAATTTATATATATATTGTTGAAATATAAAATGTAACATGTTCTTTTTTTGGTTCATTGCCAGATAATCTAACATAGTCAGCATTGATGAAAATGTTTTTGTTCTGTTCTGCAGATGCTGCTCTACTGAAATATCCAAATTCTACAGTTTCGGAGGTGCGTGTAGCTATCCATCGCAAATGTAACAATGAACACTTCACTGAAAAAAAAAAAAATAGAAATGAGATTTTCACATTAAAATGTTCTTTTATTTTAATTCTCTGTTTTTGAATTTTATAAGTTCTTTTGTTTTTGTTCTTTAGAGTAATAACTTTGTTTTTTAGTTACACTTAAATTTTCATGTTCATTGTGTTCACTTCTGACTTGTTAATTGATAATTTATGTAAAGTTCATAAAGTTGTGAGTAAAATTGGACAATTTTAAAATGTCGCTAATAAAACAAAATATTTGAATTACCTTGAACATCTTGTGTTATTAATCTTTCCATGTAATTATAGCCTAAAACAATGTAAATACTGTAGTGTAGTTATGCATGTAATGTACAAAATAGTAAAGTAGGAATAAAGACTTTTATAATTAAGTGTACTTTATTAGCAATAGCATTAAATCAAAAATAAAAATTAAGTGTAATTTAAATACCTTACTAATATATTAGTAGTATATTTAAAATATATTAAAAGTATATTTTTAATATAATTCTATGACAGAATTAGTACACTGAAAATATACTAATCAAGCTCTTGAATACTACATAAAAAAGTATACTTAAAGTATACTAGGTACAACTTGAAGTTGTTCCAAAAAAGTACATTGAAGTATACCAAGTATACTAAAAATTGTAAATTAATACTATTTAAATACTATTAAAATATACTAAGCACAAAAAAGTTGTTTCAAAATAGTACAGTCTAAGTACATTAATCGAAGTATGTTAAAATTTAACATACTAAAGTATACTTTTTTTTTTACTAGGGCAAACACAGTGGTAACGGTTTGATTAGCTCTCCGTCTCCTTCTAGGCTGTTGTTTAAGGATAGTAATTCTACCCTGAAGTTATTATTCTGGTTTGTGAGGCTCGCCTTATTTGCCACACATGGCCGATGTTTGGTTTCAGTTCACCACTGCTTGAAGCAATAATCCCAAAAAGCTAATGAGTCCTATATGAACTAAATCACTACTAAGTTTGGCTTTCATACACATCACATGAGCTACAAGGATTAGCCAGCTTAACCCACTGGGAGATTAGCTGCATACAATGTGAGAAGTCATTTATCACGGAAGAAAAAAACAAGAGTCACAGTGTTGACCTCTGATGAGTGACGGCCATGTTGGAATAAATGTTAGGAGTTACAGAAAACTGTCTGTATGAATAGATCAAACATCAAATATGCTTTAATATGTATTGACACACAGTGGAAACAGTTGTGGCATTACCAGTCTTATCCCTGCTTCTGACTGTAAAGCCAATCAGGGCCAAGTAAAACGAATGGCGCTCTGGGATTAGCTGCTTTGTAGACGGCAGTCAATATCATGTCAGGTAGTATTTTGGCTAAATACTTCATTTTCGATATCCTCTACAAAAAACATCAGTCCTGGAAAATCCTGGAAAAACTCTTTAAGAAAAGAGTGGAACAATTCATAGAAAAACATTCGCTACTTA
>NW_015113736.1:164322-170977 GCF_001443285.1 Poecilia latipinna
CATTTCATTTCATTTCATTTCATTTCATTTCAGACTAGGCAAATTCTCTGCAAATAATTACATTCCATGAAAAAAAATTGTAATCCATTTGTTATGGACATTTTCAAGTACTGAGTTTCACAAAAAAAATGTTTATGCTCGCTTGAGACGGTTTTTCTTTTGGCTTTATCACATAAGAGTCAGTGTGCTTAAAGGGGAGATTGCAACATTTGCAGAGAACGTTCTGACGTAGCAGCTGTTTCTGCTGATAGAATGATTCAAATTGAATTTCTTTCTCTACGTCTCCAGACAGCGTTACAGTGCCGACACTGTTTAACGTGACAGAACAATTAAAAACACATTCCTAAAAACTCTCCATGTTTTTTCAGATGTGTGGTCCATGCAAGTTAGCAACATCTACTTCCTGTTTTTGACAGCTATGCGTAATATCAACATTTGATGAAATGTTTGATTTGCTCCAGATCAGCAGATGGAAACGGGCCTGATTCACATTTTTGAGTCTTTGTTGTGACATTTTAAAAGTTCCCTTAAAATGTGTGTGACAAGTGAATGGAAACATAGCTACTAAGTAAATCAGCAAATAGGTGGAGCTTCACTGTAATATAGACGTGAACATTTAACTAGAATGTTTTTCATTACATTTAATTTAACTTAAAAAAGCACCAATTGCTGTAAAGTATACAAAACATTGTTACATAATAACATTTACTCAACAGAAATCAAGATATGCATTTAATTTTCAAGAAAAATAATATTAAGGGACTAACATCGGTTGATGTTGAGATTTCTGAATGAATAAAATAGGAAAAGTTTTTGTTTCTAGAAACAAATGTCTCTTGTTTATAACATCACAAACTTAAAAGCAGGAGAATAAAATGTTGTTACCAAAAGCATGTAATTAAATTCTATTTGAACAAAACCATCAGACTATTATTACCAATTAATAAACAATAGTTAAATTCACTCCTCTCATCCAGCCATGTGTTAATTAAATCTCAGTTTCTTTCTGCGTAGATTATTGAGGTTTTCTTAATGCATGCTCAAAGGTGATTAGATGAGGTGATGCTTCGAATATCAGACAGAAATGGCAGCAGCAAAATAAAACGATTTCAGTGAAAGGCTATTCATATTGGAAATGATTAACCTTTCCTATTTTAAATAATAAATCCCATCTTTAAATGTTTTGAAAATTAGTTAATTTGGGAGAAATGTCTCCTACAACTCTTCTCCATTCAGTTTTCAGCTGATATTTGATCTGGATGAATGTCATACTTTCATGTTTAAAGACCCTTCGGAGGAGAAAACTGAACAATAATCTGCAGTCTATGATCCATCGCCACTGATTCATCTTCTACAAACTGGTGAAGTTGGGGGAGTTTAGAACAGTTTCTACAATTTTGCAGAAAGTTTGTTTTCAGGAATATTAAAGTGTAACTGTTTTTTTAATTTTTCATTTAGAATGCATGTAAAAATTTAAATCTCTGAGCAGCATGGTTCCAAATTGACACATTAACTTCTGTGGGGTTTTGTGTAATAGTGCAGGCGGGCAGAGTCATAAAACATTCCAATTATGCATATAAAATTGTAATAATATTAAGTGAATTCCTCCTGAGACTGCTCTGGTGTCATGAAATCCCTTTTCAGCTAAAACTATAATAAAAACTGAAAATGAATCCTCCTCTGTTTACTTTAGGTGTTTTCCATAAAGGCAAAACTCTGTAAAAGAAATAAAAAATTGTTGATGCAGTTCCTCCTCAGTGAATCTCTCACAGTCAAATTAGCTGCAATCCCACTGACCATAAAATTGCAACTGGAATTGTGAAAATAAATGTGCTTAATGGGGGATGACAGGATTGGTCTGTTAATGCATTAAAAAAACATTAATCTAAGTATTTGATGTATGGGAGCTGTGTGGGAGACAGAAACTACAATTTCCCCGAGGGAAAATCTCAAAGGGATCAATAAAGAATGGAAAATCAACAATTTTGTAAAAAACTCACTTTTTTCGATAGAAAGTATTTGCTCTGGGATAAGGTGGTTTTTGGCCGTATTGAAATTATTGTGTTTTGCAAAACTCTAACTTAGGTGTGATTTTAATTGTGTTTATTATTTAATGGAAACAAAGCACTGGCTGTGTTTCCATTAAATAATGGATTAAATAATGAGTTGCTAAATTCTTGACATTAGCGGAACATCAGAATTTACAAACACTTGCAATGGAAACGCAGCTGCTGACAATCCATAGATTTACTTTTTCATAGAGAAAGTGTGAACACTAAATGTGAGCAGACTGATTTTTGTTTTAAAGGAACAAAATTTAACTTTTTATACATTTTTGTATTTCCATTTGTGTGTACTGCTTCTAGAAACAGTCCAAGCACAAAAACCCTCAGAAAACCAAAACCTCTGTTTCCTGGCAATAAGTTAATGTTCTTTGGTGTTTGGAAAACAAGCCCTTTCAAAAACCTCCCAATTATTAAGTCACAATAGGTAGGCACTGCCCCGTTATCTAGCAACCCAGGCAAAGCTGGTGAGTTGGTTTTACTATGTCTGTAAATGTGTCAGTGATAATGATTTTGTCAAATAAACTTTCCAGAACAAAGACAGCACTCAGTCTGTAACATTGTGTTTTATACAGCTGAGACACTCAGGTTTTCCTGCACCTGTTCTGGCTGAGGTGCAAAAAAAAGAAAAGCTTCTATGAAAGCAGTATTTTTCTGCTGGACATCAGAGACCAGTTTGTTTAGTGGGATGTACAACAGATCCAACACTCCATCTCTCTGCCACACAACAACAGGCTGCAGGAAGGACACGCCGCTAAAATAACAACACGCAATGGGAGTCCATTTCATGACTCTGTCAATATGCTATGTTCAAACAAACTTACCTGATGGGCAGCCAGGAGAAATACAGCGTTTGGAGAGAGTGACGGCATCCAGTGGAGCAGAAACAGGAGGAGAGAGAAAAAAAAGGAAAAGTCAGGCAGAGCTAAAACCTTTAGAAATAAATAATTGACAAGCTTCACTTTTATGTTCGGCCTCAACAAAGATGGCTCTTAAAATGCCATTTGGGCTGGAATATGGAATTGAAAGAAACACCTCTCATTATAAATTATTAATAGGGTGTGTGATTGTCTTGGTTGCAGCAGGGGCAACAGATGAGCAGGGGGGACAGTGGGGGTAGGGGGGTTTTCCTTCATCTGATGAAAATTGCCAATCAGGGACCAGCGACCATGGAATTAGAAGAGAGCAGAGGTGGGTTGGAATTCAGATGCCTCATTGCCCAACACTTGGAAAATCTGTCAGAAATATTGCTTTATTATGACCCCGGCAAAAGACCCACGGAGGATCGGGTGCATGCAAAGCAGCTTTCATAGCAGCGGGGATGCTAAGCCGCCATTTATCATGTAGCCGGGTTCCCAGAGAGCTGGAATACTTTCATATGCAAGACTACTGAGAGAACGAGGCAGGGAGTGGGACAGTGGCATAAAAATGGTCATTAAGTTCGATTATTTTTAATTAGCTTACCTTAAACATTTTTTCCTACTATGCAAATTTATAATCCATAAGGTGGGGCTTTCCCCAAGACTCCAGGAAATTCATTTCTTAACTGGTTCTATTAAAAAGAATAAAAAAACAACATAGGAGAGCCAGCTTAGGTTTCCACAGCCATCGTCACGTTGATGCCACCTCACTGCATCACTTAAAACTTTGTTACTGCACCTGTAAGGCGACGGATCAGGAAGGGATTCTTTGGAACAAACCTTTTAATCATGTTTTCAGTGTTATAGTTGCTGAGCATTGCTAACTCTGCGTAAACAATCTTCACACTTTCAAACAAGAGCATGAATATAAACGTCTAGTAGAAGAATTCTTAACAATCACCAAAACTTTAACACAGATGTTAAACTTTATTTAAGTGAAAGTTTACAAAACAGCCAAGTAAAATAGAGCTTTATCTGGAAAACTAATTTAGAAGTTATGTGTGCTAACCGCTTTCAAAGTAAGCAAAAGAACATAATGAAATATTAGCTCTGCTGTAAGGTAAGGTAAATTATATAGCACATTTTCAGCAACAAGACAATTCAAAGTGCTTTACATAGTGTGCCCACCACTGTTTTCTCCATTTGTTGTTTTCCGAATTTTGTTAGAGGTGATTTAACTACACAAACCAAACAAGTCTTTTTATTTCTTAAAAATAAAATAAAAAATATCTTTATATCATTAGTCTAATATCGAACTTCTGTTAAATGTCTGTTTAATCATGCTCTTCACAATACTGCTCAAAATGTCCAACCTCTGGTCTGTATTACTTTGAAAATCATGTTTGATAGGAGACTTATGCAAACATTTTCAATAAGATTTTATAAATATCAGCTGAGAAGCTCTGATAGTGTTTATGAAATCAGTGCTTATTGGTTCACCTCAATGTATTATTTACATAAAAAAGACAGACATTAAATATAAAATTAGTGATTGAAAAGTTAAGAAACTAGAAAAGATTCTACACCTTTAAAAATAGATCAGTTTTAAAAGTGTAAATAAATGAGTGTAAACTTGTCATTTCTAAACCTAATCTTGTAGCTGTACAGTATAAACAGAATGGTCTTGACTCAAGACTTGAGTTTTGTCTCTTTCATTTTTCTTCCACACGTCCTCTTCACTTGTAAACCTTAACACTTCCAACCACTATGTCCAACTTACCAATTGTTCATCTAAAATTCTAAATTTAAGTTCAGTTAAGGTCAAAAAGTCTCTACTACGTGCTTCACTCCCCCAAAGTGGCATATCAAACAGCCAGAGCACAAACCAAAGCGCACAAAACTGTGACAAAACAGCTTACACCAGGGACAAACTCACCGTCTCTGATGTTTTTTTCTGAGTAAGCACCTCTTTTTATTCAGAGATGCTCTGGGCTCTCTGATCGATGAATGAATGTTCCTGGAGACTTTTAGAGAGAATGTGTTGCAGAAAAATGTGCCTTGCTTTCACAGCACCCTGGAAGTACAAAGCGTGGCAAAAGAATTGGAGTGGACAGCGCAAACAACTCTAACTTTTCCTACAGGGTTAGGTGTCTGGATCACTGAGCAAAGAGAAGGTCTTTGGAAGGACTGGCATTTTATTTCATAATTACCATTTTAGATTACCTCCGACATACTTGTGTCAAGGATTGAAGTATTGTAAAGTTGATGTAAAACTTAAGATGGTTGCTCAAAAGACAATGTTTTTCTTCAGGATTCTTATCAGAGCCAGGTTCAGAATAGCAAATGTAATATGTTAACATCTTGTTTACTGGAGGTTAACGCCTTGGTCTTCAAGCGTTTTGTCTTTGCCCCAGCAGGTCATTAATGCTTTAAAAGTTACTAGTATTATCTACTTTAATGTTCTCACTGCAAAGTGAGAATGAGCCACTTTCACTAATACAAGGTCCTGACTTTTAGGTTGTCAGGTATTGAGCCGTTCAATCAAGAAACCGGACGGCGAATGAGACATTGTCTCCCTACGAGTCGGGCAGTAAAGCCAGCCAGCCGATTCATTAGTTCTGATGTTTCTGCCAGTCAGCTGGGAATCCAGTAGTCGTCTTCTCAACCTGTGTTGTTTATCCGATCTTAGTGAGATATGAAGGCTTCAAGCTGTGTCCCTAATGCCTCTCATAAAGCAGAAGATTGATGGAAGAAAATCAATGAAGGATGGAAAAACTTCATGTGAATCAGCTCTGGAGGTGTAATGAGATCTATCGCCACAACATCTCATAACGGCAAAATGATGCGCTGTTGCTCGTCAATGCAGTTAATAAATCAGTCAAAGATGCATTATGAACCTAGAAATGAAAGTAAGTTGCTTTTATGCTTCTTACAATGTATATTTTCTGATAGTCTTATTTTGAAGTAATACAGGAAGTAGTAGCATTGACACAAGCCACGTGAACTGCTTGTGTTGGAGCACTTATGTTAGTTTTGCACTTACAGAAAACTAGAAACATTAGTGCTGGTCCACAAAATGGTGACAGCAAAAGTTGAGACAAAACAATCCGTTGGTTGTTTAGCAATAAATTAATACATTTTTATGATTATGGTATCTTCTAGTAAGTATTCATTACCCAATCAATGTATACATAATTAGAATACTTTACTTTGACATTTTTGAATAAATGCACCTAAAAATTAAGCAAAGTATGAAAAAAACTTTGGTTAATGTAATATTACTAATAAAAAACTATACAATATTTAACTAATAATAATTTTAAAAACTAGCAAACACACTCCAACGACTAGTTGTAAATAACTAAATTAGACAGCAAAAAGTCAAAACAAGAAAAAACTACAATGAAAAACCCAAAACTACAACCATGCTTCACAGTCACAGTTAGTTCAAAATCTAAAATACTTTGACTAGTTAAACTGGAACTATATAATTTACAGTTCAAGAATTATGAAATCTTTATTCTGTTTGTGAAAACCAAAAATTGGATTTCAGTTTTTATTTTCACCCATAGTTTGAGACAAGCATGAAAATCACAGCTGATGGATGTAACTAATAAAGTGACTCAATGTAACTTAGTTACTTTTGAGATCAAGTACAACCCCTGGCAAAAAGTATGGAATCACCAGTGTTGGATGAGCAGTCATTCAGACATTTCATGCTGTAAAACAAAC
>NW_015113736.1:175574-190691 GCF_001443285.1 Poecilia latipinna
GTTTGTTTTACAGCATGAAATGTCTGAATGACTGCTCATCCAACACTGGTGATTCCATACTTTTTGCCAGGGGTTGTAATCAGTGACTTTTTAAATAATCAGTAATCTGTTATTGGATTATTTATTCAAGGTGACTGTGGCAACACAGGTTTCATATTTAGGCCTTTGCTTTTTCATTGTATGAATTACAGAACAGAGTTAGCCTTTTGCCACTAGCCACAATACATACAGGTTATATCAAGGTTCCCCTTGATAGGAAGGGGACAGTGGACATTTCCTCCACTGTTCATCCACGTTCAAGTAAACAAAACCAGACTCACCTCTCCTCTTTCTGCTAAGCAGATACTGAGAGAGTTAGCAGAGAACAGAAGACATTGTTATGAATATGGCAATTCCATCTTTAAATTGAGCTTTTCTCAATGGAATCATATCCTGTAGGTATGATGGTGGATGTCTAGACCAGAGACTAAATGAACCACAGAAGACAAAGTGTGTATTTTCTTTCTGTTTCAAATGTACTGTTGATGTAAATGTCAGTGATATGGAATCAATTTAGCTTCAAAACAATAAAATACAAACTGGAGCTTGAAAAAGCCCAGAACTTTTCCAAGTTAATTTTTTTTTTCATTTGCACAAATGAAAAGGAAGTGCATCAAATACAAGCTAATATATTTTGTTTTCTCAATTGTAATAAAAAAATATTTCAACTTTGTCACTATTTTGGATTAGTCTCCAAAATTAACATGATTTTAAATGAGATATTTACCACATTATTTACCACATGACTAAAGAGTAGCAGGTAACCTTTTCATCTTCCTCACAAACACATCTTGCAATATTTATGCTACGAGAAATCTTACTGAGCCAAAACTAGAACTCATAAATAAGACATGGGACTAAAACACATACGCTTTGACACAAAGTTTAGCTGAAGAAACAATGAATATGAACATCCAGAGACTCACTCTGACCTTTCAGATTTTGCACATTACGACCTCTAACTACAGGTTTCCCCTGCTGGTACTTAAAGATAACAGGGAGACGTGGACCTGCAATATCACAGCTAAAACAGTAATAAATACATTTACTCCTTTACTGCTTTCATGACAATTACAGTAACTGGTGTTTTTTGTTTAAATGGAGCAGTCTGTACACTGGAAAATATCATGGATGTGAAAAAGAAAAATTAAGAGTTATTGAGAATAATTCAACTATATGGTGGCAAAGTGCTTCCAATACAATGCTTGATATTAAATATGCATCAACAGGTGGTGTTAACTACCTAAGCAAGTTAAGAACAATAGCCTGCTAGGTTAGTTGTCTGCTGGTAACTGAGCAGCAAATGAGCAGAATACTAACTTCTGTTAGCATTGGAGAGGCTAGCAACTAGCATGCTAAGGCTAGCTGCCCTCAGGGTTTGTAAAATATTTTATATGCATCATTTATTGTCTACTTCACAATCACGCAACACGCTGTGGTTGGCTCAGTTAATCTAATTAAAAGACATTTAAGTTTGTGGTTGTAATGGTATAAAATGTAAAATGATTTCACAAATCACTGATTCTGAATGTGGTGTTTTCCTGTACTTCAGCTCCTCTTATCTGGTCAACGATGCTGTTCCCCTTTACTTCCTCCCTCCTCATCCTCATTCATCTTGTCGCTGCGCCGTAATGGCCCATAAAACTTTAATTTCATTATTTCAGCAATAAGGCTAGTGAGATGATGTTGAGCGGGGAGGAATGGTGGTTTGCATTAAATGAACAAATCAAATGGGCCAACAAGAGCTGAATGACGAGCACTTCTGATGAAACCAAAACAGCACCACCCAACAGCTCACACATCAGGCTAGCTCCCATGTATCATAACATTTACTACAAAACATTTAAGCAAAATAAAATATATTTAGGATGTTTTGTTAAAGTTTGATTCTAAGCCAAACTGCTTATTTTGCATATGACAGTTTCTTCGACTTTATTGCTTTGATTTGAAACTAAACTTCTAAGCATGGTGTTTATTCTGGTGTTGGACAGGAAGCTGATGCCTCTGAGAATAAAAGGAAGGAAAGGTTTCTCACATGTAGGTCACACAGAGTGAGTACTAATTAGAGCTAAATTTCCAACATAAGAAAACTTTCTGTTCAAGCAAATCTTAGTAGAATGAAAATAGAACGGAAAGGAGCTTTTTCAGGACATAATATTAATGTCACATACGTACATGTTACCAAGAGCTTTCCATTTCTGAATAAATTTGGCACAAAAAAGTCACATTTAAAAGACAGCATAGTGTGATGTCTATGTTATTAAATGTCTGTGAGCTGCTAACTTCACCTGACATCTGGTTCATCACATTCATTTGTTTTTACACCATGTTCAATTATTCAATTCATTTTAAATATGCATTATCTAGCAGACACATTGCTTTCTCAAACTTTCTTGAAATGCAAGATGAACAAAATGATTTTTATTTGTTTAATCAGACTTACAGCTGGTTTCTCTAACCTACCAGAAGTCTGATAGGAAACCCAAAAGGCTTGACCCAAGTCATTCATTTTAAGACAGTTATTCCTGACGCTGACCATCCCTGACACTTCATGTATATTTTTCAATTTGAGGAAAGCTACAAAAAAAAAAAAAAAAAACTCTCAAAAATGTTCCATGTTTTTTGGTATTTAGCAAATAGACAATTTTGTTAATTCTAAGCTAAAACAAGAAAAGTTTGGTCTGATTTAAGTTCAGACAGTGAGATAAACACTGTACATGGCAAAAGTTAGAAATACTTGTGTCATCAGTATGAACATATCTGATAAATTCACATGTAGTTAGAACACATTTCATTGCTATTTTAAGAGAAATATTAACTCCAAAACAGCAAAAAAGAGAAAAAACTGCAAGTTTAGAAGAATACTTGATTTGACTTTTTCTTTCTTATTTTTAGATATCCTCAACATTCTACATGTTTAACTGGTACAGTTGTAAACTTGAACAGAGGAAAAACTGACACTGATGCACACTTCAGCTAATCTGCTGAGGAAATTATAGTGTAGCTAATTTTTCATTTAGCACTCTAGCATTTTTCATAACATTGAAAATGCTTAGAACACTTCCCCTAAAAAAAATGTTCTAGATGAATTTGAAAGCGTTAATTTACTAGAACCTGTAAACTTTTAGTTGAATAAAGTTTGGTTTCCTCCCTTCACTTTGTTTTACTGAACAAATGGCAAGCTTGCGACAAACCAATAAGGTGTACAGAAGAATTCAACACTTACATGAACCAACTGGGCTTGCAAATTGAACAAAAACAAATTCACATATGAACAACATGGGAGCCTCCTCATGTTGTCCACACATGGTGGGTATCAACACGGTTGAAATTAGCGCTTAACCTCTGGTTAAAGACCATGTTTGTATAGCTCTTTAGCATTAGTTGAACTAATGCTAATTATTGGTGTTTGAGAGTTAGCGCAGCTACATTTTTACTTCGCGGTGGCCACCTCTGCACCATATCATAGGAAACAAGGTAAATCTGAACTCTCAGATTCTGATTTAAACTGAAGGTAAATCCGAAGCACCGCCTTGCTTCTAAACAGACGAGACAAATGAAGAAATGGAGGAAGAAATGGAGGAGATCAGAGCGTGTTACAGTTAAATGAGCTGAGTGGAGCTGTCAGTCCGAGGTTACCTCAGGTCATTCTGATGTTCTGCAGCTGTTCTCACTGGAACAAAGCTGCTTCACTAATGATGGCTCAGCAAAAAACTCCTTCACTGATGGTACTTGTGAATATTTCTCTCTTTCACCTGTGCATAGCTACTAACACACTCTAAAGCTGGGCACTACACTGCTCAGTCGCAGCTGCCCTTTCGCTCGTTCCTCAGCCCCATATATCACAACAATGCAGCCAGACCCGAGCGACAAGCCAGAGCCCCGCATTTGAAAACACATTACTTTTTAAGACCCCTTGAGAAATTGTGAGAGGAAGAAGAGTAATAGAGCTTTCCCACTCCCTCTTGTAAAGAACCCACTGTGACCGCATGAGGCTGCATGTTCACAGTGCATCTAAATGCATTTGTGTGGTAGCCTGAGTTTCCGCATTGAAGGATATTTGGATCCATGCAATAACAAGTAGGCCTGTCGCGATAAACGATAAATCAATTAATCGCATGATAAATTAAACCTATCGACCTAATTTTAATTATCGGCTTTATTGTCTCTTCCTGCCTTTTTTCTTTCTGTTGATGACACTGAATGAAAAAAGACTCAACTCCAGTGCTCTCCACTGACCCTCCCTTCCTCATTTCCTTAGTGTAATGTCCAGCACACACTACACCAGTTGTCGGCCCATTTTCTAAACCTGAGACACATTAGCCGACAGAAATCCTAGGATAACGGTTCGATCGGGTTCGTCGTGCCGTGTGGTGTCCAGCCACACAGCCATTACTTTGTACTTGTAGCCCAAAATAATGGCTACAAGTCCAGTTAACTAATTTTTAAATCAGGCATTAATCAATGCTTTGCTAGAGTCTACCTGTGATGCATGTGGCTAGAGTCAGCGTAAAGTCCTGACTGAATGAAAATCATTATAACCTATTTATGTCACGTTAACAAAGAACAGCTGAAAACTTACTGGGTTGGACTTTGGGTTGCGCTGTGTCAGCTGTTTGGGATTCCCCTCCGTAATTTCTCCTCAGAAAGCACAGAGGAGACTGGCCACCTGTCACATTCAGCGTTAACACTCCCAGTCAGGGAAAACCCCTGATTTAGATCGGAGCGGCCATGACGATCTAAATCACACTACAGGATGATCTGTTACGACATCACCAGCAATAATCTTAGATCGGCCAACGATCTAAGATTGTCGTAAGGGGAGAATAGGGGCAAAAAATTGTGTAGTGTGAACTACTGCATTAGGTAGTCAGATGTGCCCATCTTGTCTATTTAAATCTAGTGATTACTGAAGGGCAATATAGTATACAGACTTCATAATCTGCACTCTTTTGGTTGAATGCAATATTTATTTCCACTTTGGCTTTATGTTGTTTAGTTTTATTCAAGTACGTTTTTTGTTAATGGAGACTGAGAATCCATTTTATTTTTGTTTTTGGTTGTCTTGTTTATTTAGTTTATGAATTCCAGTGTGATGTGTTCTTTTGAAAATAAAGTGCATCTATCCATGCAGTTCGGGGTTACCTCAGGTCATTCTGATGTTCTGCAGCTGTTCTCACTGGAACAAAGCTGCTTCACTAATGACGGCTCAGCAAAAAACTCCTTCACTGATGGTACTTGTGCATATTTCTCTTTTTCACCTGTGTATAGCTACTAACACACTCTAAAGCTGGGCACTACACTGCTCAGTCGCAGCTGCCCTTTCGCTCGTTCCTTGTGCATATTTCTCTTTTCCACTAAATCAGTGTCAAAAGGTCTTGAAACAATATTATCATTTATCGCAATAATTTTTTAGACAATTAATCGCCCAGCAAAATTTGTTATCGTGACAGGCCTAATAACAAGAAGCCTTGAAGTCATATCGGCTCACAATGCTTTGCCATTATTTGTTGACATACAAAGAATATAATGCAGCATAATGTAATTTCTGACAGTTTCTCTTCTTAGTGTTGTCCAAATTTTAAAAAAGGCATCTTTAATGAGGGTTTAAATAGTTTGTCTTTTTAATATTGCGTAATGCTGTTCTGATTTGGGTTTTGTAATAAGAATTATTAAAAAGATTCAGCAAGTATTGATGGTCTTTGATCTCTGTAGGAACTACCAGACATTTCTGTTCATATAGCAGCAGTGTGTTTTAAAAAACGAGTAAAGCTCAAAATCCTTAAAATACCAAAAACATTGGGAATACTGTGGATTGGATTCTAAATCAAATGCAGAAAAACAGAAGAAAGTGGGAACACACATGTTAAGAAAAAATAAATAAATCCTTGACAAATGTACTGTACACACAGAAAAAAGTTTTTGTTTTCCCAGAAACGTGATATTTAGCTGTAGGACAAAGAAAAAAAGGTATCATATCGGTATTCTATGCATTCAACAAATTTCAGCCAGTGAACAGACGCTGCACCCCAATTCCTTCGTAATTCTTGGTTTTGAAAAAGGGCATGCTTTCTTTGACAAATTAAAACTATTATGCACCCAGTGGAGACTACAGCCTTGTCACAGGAAGCTGCATATATTCCACATCTACTGATCTGAATAATGACAGGCGAGCAATGGGAACACAGGGGTAATAAATGAGGACAATACTCACTTCTGTTAGCATGCTAAAGGCTAACATCTACCCTGCTTATGATGGTTGCCCATTGGTAACTGACCTAGTTGCAAATGAGAAAAACACAATTCATCTGTGTTAACACTGGAGAGGCTAACTCCTAACACTAACCCATCAAGCATGTATTAAACATAAAACCGATCTGCACAATATTAGCTTTACAATAATATTGTGTGGATAGATTTTATGCTTCAGATCAGATATGCTGTAATGTGGTGAGGAAGTAGCCACTGCTGGCCGTGCAACAATCTTAACATTGGCCTTAATACCACAATGTACTTCCCGGCTTTACATAGCTGTCTGATTGTAACAGAACACACAGGTAACTGTTAACCTTTGACCAGCCTGGATCTAATCATTAGCTCAATCTTTGCCATTTGAGTCGTAATTTGGTCTATTAGAATATCAGTTTGCTTTCATATCTTTCTGATTTTGATTTCCATTTTATAGCATCTGAAATGATTTAGCTGAACAGGAAACCATTTTCTGCCCTTTTATCTTACGTTTTCTTGTCTCTTGTCAATTTCCAGTACGTGGTTCTTCTTGTCTGAACAACTCATTTTACCCTTAGAGGAAACACTACAACCAACATGGACATCTGGTGCCTTCATCCATAAGTAAGAAATACTTGTTTCATAGAACAGGTGATCTTATTTATTGAACTATACACTGCTACATTTTGAATGTATCCCTTTCTAATAAAGATTCAATGGCACACCATGAAAAGCTTCCATATCTTGACTGTAAATGTCTATAGATTAGACATTACTTGCCATGTAATTTCTACCAACACAGTGAATTACTCAGTATTGGAGTGTCATTGTTATGGAAACAACTTAATTTAACAAAATTTAATTTAGGCTCATTCAACTTCTGAAATAAATGATAAAGCCTACAGTATCAAAACTTTCACAGAAGAAAGTCATCTTGTTGGGAAAAGTTGGTTTTGATATTTCATATTACTGCAGCAAAACCAGTGAAAACTATTGGATTTTCACAGATGTTTGGTGTATGAAATTTTACAGAGTCAAATTCAAACCTTCAAATAAAGGTTAAATAAACAAAAGGTTAAATAAACAAAAGTGTCAATAAACCTCTCAGAGGTTTATTGAAAAGGTATTTCCCGACTTCAGTAAAATATATCACAACAACGCTCAAATACAGAATTCACAGTCACCAAAATAAAGTTGAAATTGTTGAAAGCAGTGTCAAAACACCAGAGGGAAACAATCACGAGATAAGGTTTGGAAAACAGGCTAGAGAATTGGAGCTTGAGAGGCAAAGGAACTGACAAAGGTATAAGACTAAACTTTATAGACACTGCGGTTGACAGAGCAGAAGGAGATGGGAACAACCGAGGCAATCGCAACAGAGGAAACAGGACAAACAGAATGGCAGCAACAAACAAGGAAATTAACGTTCCAGAACCAAACAGGAAGTGAACCTGCAAATGAAAAACTGAAGGCAGTGATGGGCTGTTTTGTGGACCACAGGTCAGGATTAGAGACCATAGCAGGTTTTTACAATCAGACCCAAATGTTCTTGAAAAGACTTAAGGAATTACATTTCTTATGGATTCAAGTTTTTTTGTATTCCTCTCCCATCCCCTCACCCCTAAAATATTAACCAAGAGATTCCTACCATAATTCAGCTTCTGAGTTTTATTTTTCACTTTTGCATTATTCAATCAATTCTTTTAACTTCAACAAAGTTTCTTAAGCAGGCAATCGACTTTTCTTTTAAGTTTTCTTCATGTCCAATTATCTGCAACAGCAGAGATAAACGTTAAGAGTCAAATTAATGGGTCATAAAAACCAAGGCAACTAATGTTATTTCTCAGTTGCAACAAAGGGCCAGGGATGGAAAGATTATTCTTAAGAGTAATAAGAGTTTATTAAAGATAGCTGTATGTGCCATATCAGAAATATTTTCAGAAACCAATGAAATACCAATAGAATTACTATGCCTCAGTGCAATGCTGGTAAAAACTTGGTTAGGTTAATGAAGGAGCCCCGTTGTTTTGACTTTCTGAAGGTGGAGTTTCAGAAAGTGCAGAAGCTTCTTAAAGAGACAGTAGCCCAATTTCAAGGAACTAAATTACATAGTCAAATTTATTTTAAGTTATATAGAGCATGGACTTACAAATGTATCATCATATTTTGTAGTACTATTGTGATAAAAGTGATGATAAAAAAAACTATGTCTTAATTCTTTTTTATGAAACAGAATAACAGCATCACAAATTAAGTGGTCTTGAAAAACATTTATATATATATATAAAAGAAGCTTCTTCAGGACACCACATACTTTAAGCATGATTTATATCACTAGACTGCATTTAGAGACTTCATTTAATCACATTTTACTGATATTTATTGATGCTCTAGTGGGAAAAACGTGGAGTAAGACGTAAACTATTTCTCTTTTTTTGAATATTAACTAGAATTTATTGTGACAATAAATCAAAAATCTTACAACAGGAAATTTATCACAATAAATGATAAATAATATGATAAATTCCTGCGTACTGCATGATAAATACGATAAGTGCTATAAAATGACTGTGTGTCTGGAAGACAAGAGTCTGCAGTCTGAACAGTCACGTCACATTTTGTCCCACCTTTGTGTCATTCACGTGAGACGTGTGTCATAATTCTGCACCAGAAGAAGCCAGACATCGTAAACCCGGATAAAAATAAGTATAAACTTCTAAAAGAGATTATGCTGCCTCCTTTTAAGCCTTTTTCCACATCTTTACCAGGGTGCTAGTACATTTGTCAGAAGATAACATTTTTATTGCCCTTAGTAAATGTAATCAATGGGCTCATATTCTACAAATGAATTGACTTCGTGACTTCATGCCAATGGTGGATTTTAACATTTTTAAATCCTCTAATCATTGCGGAGAATTTAACCAACAGATAAAGGTGATTATTAATATTATCCGAGTTTCACACTCTGAGGCACCTCAGCTGCGATGGCACTTCATCTTCGCCACCAGATCTAAGGAACTCAGAGATCCCCACAGGGCTTCCCCCCCACTCCTTGTCTTTATGCTCCGCTTGTCACTCCCTTCCTTTTTTTATTTCTACGAGGGACAGAAGATAAAACTCATCACGGCGGCGAGAGGCCATGCAGGGGATATAAAGAGACAGACTAAGGGAAGAGAGAGGGGAATGTCTGAAGGGACGGCTTGATGAATGGAGAGCCGGGGAGGCGGGACGGACTAACCAGACGCATCACTTTCCGGCGATCATGCAGTGTTTCTGCCGCCATGCTTCGGTTCTTTCAGGCGAAGGGGAAATCTAGCTTGTCTGATTGTGTTCACGATAAGAATCTTTGCTAACAAGGAAAAAAAAAACATTAAATATTTCAGACTGTCATTTCAAGATCTCCAGATCCATCCATCCGTTGTGTTCACTCTTCCTGGAAAACCTCTAAGGGGAGGCAGATCAACTTTAAATTCAACTCAAATGAGCCCCTCGTCCAGACACTGCAGCTGAAGCCTGTGTTGCCATGTTGGGCAGTTAAAATAGTTACAATCTGAATTGCTTTTGTAACACAGTAAAGAAGGGTATTATATATATATTTTAGATGAATGGGCCTATAGGTTTGGCTATAGGAGCACAGTGGAGTGTTTAAATGACACACAAAGACAGTTGGATGAATTTAAAGAACAACTGGCTTTAGTGACATAAACCATAAAATTGACAAACAGTTGTACAAGACACACAATTATGAAAATAAAATTACACACAATAAAATACAAGAAATAATAATAATACTTGGCCAAGTGCTAGTTCTCAGTTTTAAATCTTTTGCGTGCACCCTGGTAATCTGAATTCCAAATGGTAATAGACAACAGATTAATCAATTCCAGTTCCAATTCAGGTTCAACTCAACACTGTTTAAATGAGGAGAATTTCCTACACAGCAGTTTGTTATAAAGTCCCAAATAAAAACTGGTCCAAAAGGTAATGTCCAAAAGTCCAGGATGAAACAATAAGCAAAAAATGTCAGTCAGTGGTCTCACGCATAACCAACTGTGTGTGAAGATGTGAGTGATACAGGCCTACCACACCGCGGTGTGCAGCAGGACTCCAAATGGAAAAGAAGGAATCCAGTTCTTTCTAAGTCCAAGTGGGAAGGCTCGCCATCAAAGTCACAGGAGGAATCCACCTCAAGAACTATCCAGCATAGAAAAAAAACCCTGACCTGTCAACAGACAGGACCAGCAGAAATATAGAATTGTATTAAGCTGTTCTAGCTTTAATCCTTAAATTATGTTTCTATAGACATATTTAACATCAACTTAAGTTGCTCAAATTTGTACACTCTAAAATGCAATACCTATTCTTACTTAAATTAGGTTTGTATGCTTTACTTAAATCTCACTAAATTGTTAATTCAACTCAAATAATGTGAGTAATGTACATGTTTGGCCTGAGAAAGGTACAAGACTAAGTTATTTTGAGTAAACTGGATTTGAATATTTTTTGTTACTGGAGCAAATGCTTCAGCTCAGCAGTGCGCATGAGCAGTACAGTGCAGGAAGCTTCCAGAATGTTTGTGGACTTGCACATTAGAAGAAATGGAGCTTCTTTAAAGGTGAGTTATTGGGGCATGCCATTAGCATTACATAGGGAAGGTGCCTGCCATGTAATGCATGGCAGGCACCTATTGTTCTACACCCAATAGAATGTCTCTTTATTTATTAATCTTCCATCACCGTTAATGCGGCTTGTACCGCTGCGTGCCCACCCACAAACGTGGTATCAAAATGTGCGGCTTTAGGGTTAAGGGAGCTATTATTTTTATTGGGAATCGGAGTTACGACGGCTACGTAAAAAGCAAAAAACGAGCGAAATTTCCAACTGCCGAAATGCAGAGTGTAGCTGACACCAACTGCTGCTTTTTTAGAGTGAGAAACGGAGTGGACTTTTGACCCCAAAATAATTTTGAAATCGCTCTCATGCCTACAAAAATTGCTCTATTGGTATGAAAGTCGGTCATGACATCGATACGCATGCCTGCTCCCGCAAAATGTTTTCAAAATTTCTTTAGGGCTGATGGTTTTCTGTCAAGGTGCTTCAGAGTGAAATCAAATGACAGGGTAACCTCAGGCACTCAATCATTCATTTTCAGACTTTTATGAAAAATTTCAGAGCTCAGCGCACACCATTTTTCTCTCATCGCTGCTATTTCTGTGAGTGACCTACAGATATGAATCGCNTGTCATTCACGTGAGACGTGTGTCATAATTCTGCACCAGAAGAAGCCAGACATCGTAAACCCGGATAAAAATAAGTATAAACTTCTAAAAGAGATTATGCTGCCTCCTTTTAAGCCTTTTTCCACATCTTTACCAGGGTGCTAGTACATTTGTCAGAAGATAACATTTTTATTGCCCTTAGTAAATGTAATCAATGGGCTCATATTCTACAAATGAATTGACTTCGTGACTTCATGCCAATGGTGGATTTTAACATTTTTAAATCCTCTAATCATTGCGGAGAATTTAACCAACAGATAAAGGTGATTATTAATATTATCCGAGTTTCACACTCTGAGGCACCTCAGCTGCGATGGCACTTCATCTTCGCCACCAGATCTAAGGAACTCAGAGATCCCCACAGGGCTTCCCCCCCACTCCTTGTCTTTATGCTCCGCTTGTCACTCCCTTCCTTTTTTTATTTCTACGAGGGACAGAAGATAAAACTCATCACGGCGGCGAGAGGCCATGCAGGGGATATAAAGAGACAGACTAAGGGAAGAGAGAGGGGAATGTCTGAAGGGACGGCTTGATGAATGGAGAGCCGGGGAGGCGGGACGGACTAACCAGACGCATCACTTTCCGGCGATCATGCAGTGTTTCTGCCGCCATGCTTCGGTTCTTTCAGGCGAAGGGGAAATCTAGCTTGTCTGATTGTGTTCACGATAAGAATCTTTGCTAACAAGGAAAAAAAAAACATTAAATATTTCAGACTGTCATTTCAAGATCTCCAGATCCATCCATCCGTTGTGTTCACTCTTCCTGGAAAACCTCTAAGGGGAGGCAGATCAACTTTAAATTCAACTCAAATGAGCCCCTCGTCCAGACACTGCAGCTGAAGCCTGTGTTGCCATGTTGGGCAGTTAAAATAGTTACAATCTGAATTGCTTTTGTAACACAGTAAAGAAGGGTATTATATATATATTTTAGATGAATGGGCCTATAGGTTTGGCTATAGGAGCACAGTGGAGTGTTTAAATGACACACAAAGACAGTTGGATGAATTTAAAGAACAACTGGCTTTAGTGACATAAACCATAAAATTGACAAACAGTTGTACAAGACACACAATTATGAAAATAAAATTACACACAATAAAATACAAGATATAATACTTGACCAAGTGCTAGTTCTCAGTTTTAAATCTTTTGGGTACACCCTGGTAATCTGAATTCTAAACTGCAGTAGACAACAGATTAATCAATTTCAGTTCCAATTCAGATTCAACTCAACATCATTCACATGAGGAGAATTTCTTACACAGCAGTTTGTTACAATGTCCCAAATAAAAACTGGTCCAAAATTCCAGGATGAAACAATAAGAATGAAAAATGTCAGTCAGTAGTCTCACGCATAACCAACTGTGTGTGAAGATGTGAGTGATACAGGCCTACCACACCGCGGTGTGCAGCAGGACTCCAAATGGAAAAGAAGGAATCCAGTTCTTTCTAAGTCCAAGTGGGAAGGCTCGCCATCAAAGTCACAGGAGGAATCCACCTCAAGAACTATCCAGCATAGAAAAAAAACCCTGACCTGTCAACAGACAGGACCAGCAGAAATATAGAATTGTATTAAGCTGTTCTAGCTTTAATCCTTAAATTATGTTTCTATAGACATATTTAACATCAACTTAAGTTGCTCAAATTTGTACACTCTAAAATGCAATACCTATTCTTACTTAAATTAGGTTTGTATGCTTTACTTAAATCTCACTAAATTGTTAATTCAACTCAAATAATGTGAGTAATGTACATGTTTGGCCTGAGAAAGGTACAAGACTAAGTTATTTTGAGTAAACTGGATTTGAATATTTTTTGTTACTGGAGCAAATGCTTCAGCTCAGCAGTACGCATGCGCAGTAAAGTGCGGGAAGCTTCCAGAATGTTTGTGGACTTGCACACTAGAAGAAATGGAGCTTCTTTAAAGGTGAGTTATTGGGGCATGCCATTAGCATTACATAGGGAAGGTGCCTGCCATGTAATGCATGGCAGGCACCTATTGTTCTACACCCAATAGAATGTCTCTTTATTTATTTATTTATTGGGGCATGCAATAGCAATGCATAAGGAGAGCAGTGACTGACCTGCGAAGCAGGTCAGTCACTGCCTCCATGCATTGCATGGCAGGCACCCTCCATGCATTGCATGGCAGGCACCTATTGTTCTTCACCTAATAGAATGTCTCTTTATTGGGGCCTGCCATAAGTAATGCATAAGGAGAGCAGTGACTGACCTGCGAAGCAGGTCAGTCACTGCCTCCATGCATTGCATGGCAGGCACCTATTCTACACCCAATAGAATGTCTCTTTATATCTTTATTTTTCTTCCATTACCGTTAATGCGGCTCGTACCGCTGCGTGCCCACCCACAAAAGTGGTATCAAATCGTGCGGCTCGATGCCGCGAAGGGAGCTATTATTTTTATTGGGGATCGGAGTTACGACGGCGACGTAAAAAGCGAAAAACGAGCGAAATTTCCAACTGCCGATCCTTAGAGTGTAACTGACACCAACTGCCGCTTTTTTAGAGTGAGAAAAAGAGTGGATTTTTGACCCCAAAATAATTTTGAAATCGCTCTCATGGGTGCAAAAATTGCTCTATTGGTATGAAAGTCGGTCATGACATCGATACGCATGCCTGCTCCCGCAAAATGTTTTCAAAATTTCTTTAGGGCTGATGGTTTTCTGTCAAGGTGCTTCAGAGTGAAATCAAATGACAGGGTAACCTCAGGCACTCAATCATTCATTTTCAGACTTTTATGAAAAATTTCAGAGCTCAGCGCACACCATTTTTCTCTCATCGCTGCTATTTCTGTGAGTGACCTACAGATATGAATCGCTGGACTATTGGAGACGACAAATAGCCCTCTCATATGCTTCAAACGGTTTTTGGATCGGCCTTACGGATCCTGAACGGGAAGCAGTTGTTCGGACTGCTTTTTTCATCAAAACTGACTGGGTGTCTCATAAAGATAGAAATCCTTCTCCGCTTTTCTGTCTCACACACACAGCAGTTGGCTGAGGATTAATCGCTATGGCAACAGAATACAGAGAAAGGCAGAGCTGCTGGTTTGGACTACAAAGACTCTGTAGTTCTAAACATGGCGGAACACTTTAATACAGAGGCCAGAGCAGAAGGTCAGAACTACAACATGGTGGAACACTCATTTACTACAGAGGAGGGCTGAGCTGAGCTACTTGCTGTTTTGAGCATTATATAGCTGGATTAACCAAACCACTGTTACACATTGGATTAGTGTGGCCATTTAAAATGAAGCGTACTGAAACTTTCAAAATAAAAGCCTGCATATTCCTCTCACGTCAGTGCACCGCCATAGGCGGTGCAATAATATTAAGCTTTTTTTCATGTTTTTTTTTTTCCTCAGGATAGCACCAACATTAGGACTTCACTTCCCCCACTAGTGCACTGCCTTGTGCAGGAAGGCAGTGCATTAGCATTAGCCTTTTCCCTAAAGTTAGCTATTAGCTAATTTTCTTACTTATTAGTAGAGTTGTGCCGATCAGGTTTTTTCCTGCCGATACCGATACCGATCACCCATGAGGGTCGATCACC
>NW_015113736.1:194761-201603 GCF_001443285.1 Poecilia latipinna
CTATCTGATCCTCCATATGTCTTTTTTACTGCAGTGAGTGATGTAGCTAAACTCTGTCAAATAAGGCATTGCTTTTATGCCATAATAGATTGGTCGTGTTGATGCATTTTGACCTGCTTCAATTTTCCGCCGCAACACGCAAACTTCCCCATTCACTCAGTGCGTTATAGTTACACATCGCTTAGGATTTGTTGCTGTGCGTTTGCACAGAGTGAAGGAAAGAGGAGACCAGCTGCACAGGCAGGCTGGGAAATGAGATGCAGGTGATCGGTTTGTGTCATCGGCAACAAGAGACCGTGATCGGTGATTACCGATCATACACTTTTTCACAGAAATCGGCCGATTATGATTGGTGGCCGATCGATCGGCACACCTCTACTTATTAGCGATGTTTAGTATACTGAATTGAGCAAGTCAATGACAGACAACATGCAAGTGATGCTCCACATGCTACTGATAGTCTTCACGCTAACAGCATTTTGGCTAATTTTAGCTTATGCACTCATTTTAACATACTTAATGGTGCAGGTACAGCTTAGTGAACATGCTGCTTTAGTGAACATGTTACTGACTGCATTGCAGCTTTCTTTAGCATTAATGCTAATTTTTTTGCATCAGAACGCTTGATTAAAAACCGACGGGCACACTTTGGCATGCCCCGGTTAAATTTCTTCAGGAACTTTCTAGTTCCTCGTTAGTATGCTTTCATGTGTCATGTATGCCTTTACTACTTGTAAATATGGGCAGGTTTATTTTTCTTGTAAAAAGTGATGCATAAAACTCCTTGCAGGCTAATATGCTAATGTTAGCATGGGCTCATGGGTCCAACATTAGCTAAAACTGTCATGCCTTTTACTTGAGAGCCTTTAATGTTTTTGTCCATGTTAAGAGATCTGATTAATAATTGCCTATCTTTCAACTGCAGCCCTTTAGCTTGTTTGTAAGTATAAACCCAGCCTGCTAAAGTTCATGTAGCATTAATTTCACTCAGCCATGGAGTGTATGTGGCATTCAAGAACAATCCGATTCTTTTTTTAACGGCTCTATGCCATGAATGGGAGGACTCAAGTCTCAGTTGGTGAGAGCCGTTCTTTGTTTTTTTATGACTGCTTCCTTATAATGCTCTGCATATGTAGTTGGGCGGAGAATCAAATTTTTTGTTGAGCATTAGAACTTACTGTTACAGGACACGGCGGCATGCCCGCCCACAGTTAGCCGTGCCTGTCCTGGCTTTGAAGCCGTTTGTTTTATTTCTTAATTTATTTTTTACCTCCGAGTAATGAACTCGGAAGTAAAATTTTCTATATTCATATATTGATTTGATACAGAAAGGGCTCCCGCACTTCCCATCTATGTGCCTTCTGTCCACCGCACTTTTTCAGTCGTTACAACAGTTTAATATGTTGCAGACAAGCAGTAATGTAAATTAATCTGAGCCGCCTTTAAATGCAACATTAGCTTTAGGATGCTTGCACCAGCGTGTTTGTGACGGAGACGTGTTGCTGTGCAGAGGTGCACACCGGTGTAGTAGAGTCATGGCACAAAACCATTAAAAGGCAAAAATCTTTGCACTGTTTTTTTTTTTTCTTCTAAACAAACCAAGTAAGTAGAGTAATGCTGTTGGGCAGACAATGTTAGATACTATCGACAATATATCGTGGTAAGCTAGATAAGAATAGACTACTCATTTTGTTATTTTTCTTCCGAGCTGGGAAGTAGTGGCTACATTTACTTGAGTAACTTCTTGGGTGGGCACTGCACTTTTTACTTTTACCAATAGTAGTAATAATAGTAATACTATGAACTATTGCTACTTATATTTTGAGTAGATTGATTTTGCATAAAGAAATAGACTTAAGTGATTGGAAACATTAGATTCTTAGATTTCTGCAACATATGAGCAAATGTTTATGCAAATCTGAGCATAATTGCTCAGCATTCTCTACATGCTAGTATTTGCATCATTAGTGCTTTGTATTAGTAAACAAAATGGGTACTTTGGTTGAAAGGTATATGCTTGTTTATGTATTTATATCAAATAAAATGACCCTTTACTGTTCCCCCTTAAAATCAGCTAAATTCCTCTGGTGCCAGGTCTGATTGTTACTGTTTTTGCAGAGTTCACCAGAATGGAGGATAGGATCTCCCGTGCTGCATTCAAGGTTGAAACGGAGTCGTTCATAATGCACTTCCAGAGATTCTTGGTCAGGTCGAAAGAAAGGTGAGCTTTCCATCTGATTTTGTTTAAGGTGAAGAAAATTCTACAAGTTTTTAATTTACATCTTGTTTAGTTGGACGCGCACACATGCACATGACTCCTCTTCACATCCTCTCATTTACAATAAACTTCAAAACCAGCCAGTTTGGTGGTGTGTTAAAGGGACATTGAAACATATTTTTTGGGGGGATATTTGGATGATTGAGACTGGAAAAAGAACATCTGTGGCATTAATATAATAATCAGCTGATAGCAGGTTGGAAAATACACAACAATCAAAATTCTAATCAGTCTTAGACAATAAATAAGGGTGAATAATTGTTTTATGCCACTTATTGTAAAAATAAAAGTGATCCAGTTTCTTCAAAATATGTTTATGCTTACTTTTATTGTTTTTCCTACTTGTAGACCATCAATGTTGTTGCCACGAGGCCTGCTATCCTGCAGTGTTTCTCAGTTTTCCTCGAGGACGATGACAAAGTTCTACAATATCTCTGGTATGTATTGCTATTCCATTTGTCACAAGTTGTGTTGTGAAAAAAAATCTAAACTTTCATCTCATTCTTTTTTTTTAATTTGTACTTTTCTTATGATTCACAGGATTTCGGTGCCATGGCAGACTTCATCCTGGTTCCTGTGGGGTCATTTATGTTATGCTGAGTATATCATTTTGTTAAAATAAAATGTTGAATCTTGTGAACTTAAAATATTTTGTTGTGGTTACTTTAATTTATTTAGGGCAATCGGTTTCCTAGATTCTGCTAAGTAAACTGTACTGTTCATGTAAGTTGGACTAATTTGATGTAGTTGAGTTAATAAGAGAATAATTTACTTGCTATTTCTAAGTTGAAACAACTTCACTAAACTAAGTTAAATTAACTTGACAGCATTAAGTTCATACAACAAGGTCTTAAGTACACTGAACAAGTATATGTTAAGTAAACAAAACATAGGAATAAGTAAGTTAAGCTTACTTACATTTTTCAAGGCAATGGGTTTCGAAGATTTTTTAAGTAAAGTCAACTTGTCATAGTTGAGTGTAATAAAACAATTATCTTACCTCAATGCAGTATTTCACTGCATTATCAATTTTTTTTGTAAACTGCAAAAGCATTTTTTTCCAAACACAATATTAAACATGACATTTTACCCAAAATCAGTCAAAGTTTACATTTGAATAATTAAATAGTTCAGATAAACACCATTATTCAACAAAAAATGTAATAAACAGAACAAAAACCCGAATGAAAGGCACATAATATGCTGACCGATCTCAATGCAACACTTTTGGGACAACAATATGGTGGCTCTCAGTCCTTACACGTGAGGCACTAGATAATAGGGCTGTGTAATAATATTGATATTGCGATATATATCGATATTTTCTTTCCTAGAAAAAAATCGATATTCAGCCGCAAGTATCGTAACATCCAACTGTCATCTTGCTCACTCACTGCTTGCTTCACCAGGAGAGTGATTAGGTCATCAGGCTTAGAGTGATTCCTTCAGATGTTAAGTCTCAAGGTTAAAAAGGTATCAGACTATTCAGAGCAGGGTACTTGGTGCACTTTATTTACTTTATAAATGCATGTAAGCTACAGTTTGTACTGTTTCAATTAAAAGAAACATGTTTTCTCACCACTTCTTTGATTCATTTTGTCCAGCTGTCGACTTTAAGTGCATGTCCATGTCCAACCAGAGCCAGGTATTGTGTAGTTGGTGCTTTTAATCAGTCTTCAGTTAAATTAATTCAATCCAACTCTATAACAGTCACAAAATGTCACCAAAATCACTCTGTCCCTTTATCTTCAGAAAATCGCAAAAGTGTATTGAATTGTATTGTTTGCTGAATATCGCAATATATATTGTATCGTGGGCAGAATATCATGTATCGTATCGTGAGATTATTGTATCACTACAGCTCTACTAGATAATGTAACAAGGAATATTTTTCATGCTTTAACCTCAATAATATGAACTTTCATCGTGAATAAAGTAAGAATATACTATATTTTAGTCTTTTCCTTCAGCTGAACGGAGAACGAGATGAACTTCCAGGAAACCAATAGCCAATAAGAGTTAACGAGGATAACAAGGTAGCTCTAACAGTGTTCGGCAGAAAAACTGACGTTCAGTCTTTTTACTCACTTCACAACTTCCAGCTTAGAAGTCGGATGATAAAGAGTAATTGTATCTACAAAAGGGTTTGTTTCAAGTTCGTATCTATTACTTTTTCCGTCTTAACTAACACAGACTCTCACGCTGCACAGCTTAACAATCTCCTCCTCTTGGTGGATCTGGGCGGATCTCTCCCGCTCACACAAACAATGCTGCAGACACGGGGAAGAAGGGCGGGACTTACAGTGGCAGTCTGCATTCTGATTGGTTGATATGCACGGGAAACTAAACTTCCTATTGGCTACGAAGACTAGTTACCTTCCTTAATCTCTGTTTCTTAAAGAGACGTCCTCATTTTATGTGGGTTACATTTTCACAACATTTGGCAGGTTTTTAGGAAGGATTCAGAGGAAAATTACTTCAACACAGTGTAGCAGGAAGCACAAAACATTCAATGAAACGCAGTGTAATTGCAATTACTTCATTTAATTTGAAATGTTTAGAATCTATCAAACATGACATGATCAGTCATGATTAGTCATTTGTTAATCAAGTGTTTTAAAAGGACGTGGAGCCACAAAATCACATTTAGATCCGTGGTCTGTTTCAGAGCCACTTCAGAAACTGCATTTCCACCATTAACTACAGAATTACGTAAATTGAAACTACGAAATGAATTCGCTTTACAGAAATACGCCAATTAAAAAAAAAAAAAAAAAAACACTATGTTTTTTTGGTAAAGCTTTTGGTTTTTCAGCCATATCAAAATAGATGTATTTCACAAAACTGCAATGAAAACACTTTTTTGCATCCCACAGGTCACATGATCAACAACATGATCATGTGACAACCATGGTTGTTGATCATGTCAGAAGTTTACTGGTGTAAACCATGAAGACGACGACAGGAAGTGGTCGGAGGTGTTAGGATCTGTGTTTTCTGTGTAGTTTTTCTGTGTTAGTCCAGTTTCCCCTGTGAATCTGTCTTCCCTGTTGATTGCTCCCAGCTGTATCCCGTTGCCTGATTACCTTCCCTGTGTATTTAACCCCACCTGTTGTCTTTGTCTGTGTCGGATCCTCGTCGTGTCTCACCCTCGTCTCACGTCTGTGTCTGTTCCTGTGCTGCCAGTATTTTCTGTTGTTCCTCCTGGGTTATCATTAAATTATCTCTTATCATGACTACCTGGGATTCCCGGCGTCTCTCTCACCGCTCTCCTCAACCACACATCATGACAGGAGGAAGTAGTTGGTTTTGTTGTTTGTTCTCACAGCATCTCACAGTTCATAAAACATTGTGCGTCATTCCAACGTGTTGAATCCATAACCGTAATGGAAATTCACAGACTACTATTTCCCACAACACCACTTATGTAGAAGCCACTCACACTCTCAGGCTTGTCACTCCAATGACTGAATGAGATGCAGACATCTCATCTGATTGGCTGATAGATGAAGAATGCCATAAATGAATTATTAATATATCTCATGCAACTGTTTACTTCCATCACTGCCATAATTTTTAATGATTTATTGTGTGAACAAACTTAGTCACATTTGATTTTAATTTCATTTCTTATTTAATGGAAACACCACAATTGCAAAACTGTTTTTTCGTTGTTGTTGTTGTTTTTTTTTTACATTAGCACAATATAGATAAAAATTTGCACTCATTTGTAAAGGAAGCACAGTTAATGAACAGTCTGAACTGCCATTAACAGAATAACAAAACTGTCAAAATCTTTAAATAGATAATGTACAATTTCAGTTGAGTCAGAGGCCTTTTCTGATTTGTTGCAAGACTAACTGCTACCAAGTATTTTTCCTGCCAACAGCATCAAAATAAAAAGTGAATCTTTGGAAATACTTGGATGATAAGAGTTATGATAATGTTTAATTTCCCTTTCAGGATAAATTAACTATTTTTAACTGAATTCAACTAAACTGAACTGAATTGACCTGTATAGAGTCCTGTTAAATTTCACTGACTTGTTTAGGTTAAAGATCTTTATTACAGGCCAGAGAAGATTGATGATGTGCCATTTGAAAACAAACTTCTGCAACTCTGTTTTAAGCCACAATTGCTCACAGAATCACATATTGTTACTAAGTTATGTTAGCAAAATACAGTATGAATATGTTCTTCCTGCCTGACATGTTTCAGTCAGTCCAGTACGACTTGAATCCTGACTGTAACTCCATACTTATTGAAAGAGTGACAGAGCAGGAAGTGCTCAAACTTTCCAGTCAGAACATATTCAGTTTCTGGTGATTGCTGAGCATTAACCAGGCTGGGAAGACAGAGAGAGTCTAGAGGAAATGTCATTAGCCCCCACGGCGATGTGCGCATGGCGTCGGCCCAAAGCCAGCACATGCGCAGACATGCACACTCCAGCTCTGCAGCCGTGATTGGGACCTGAAAGGTTAATTAGTCACTGTGGGGGGGGGGGGGGGGGCCAAAAGGGTGTGAACCAACCCACCTCCTCCAACACCCCCCCACCTTATGCGCC
>NW_015113736.1:204839-214026 GCF_001443285.1 Poecilia latipinna
CTGCAGCCTGGGTTGGGACCGGAAAGGTTAATTGTTCACGGTGGGGGGGGGGGGGACTCAACAGGATGTCAGCTCAGCCTCTCTCCATCGCAACCCCATGCTGTCTGCAGGCCACGGCTCCCTCCTGCGTTTTCATTCCAGGCAGAAGGAAAAGACCACTTGAAAGATAAATCAAGAAGCCCAGGGAAAAATAAGGGCTCAGCTCATTACTGAGAAACACAACACTGATGGAAGGAAGGCACAAGTATATTAATGGAGGCTGTATTCACAATAAAATCTATCCAGCTAATTTATAACATCCTCGCAGCATGTATGATATACATATAAAGCCAGTTACAGATACTGCTCTTTCCATACAGTATAAAAAAATACTGATGTTATGTCAGTATTTTTTACACATATTTGAGTTTCCACTATAAATACGTGTAAATCTATATTCCATTGATGTTGAAAATACATATTTCTGCAATTGCAGTGTTTTTTCATTAAATAAGAAACAAAACTAAAACCAGATGTGAATAAGCTTGTTCACACAGAAGTCATTAAAAATCATGAAAAAACAAACAAAAAACATCATCCTCCCACTATTTCCTTCTCATCTTTGAGAAGTAATATTTGTTTGTTGATCATGTGACTCTGGTGATGAAAAGAAGTGTTTCCACAGAAGTTTTGTGAGATACTGCTATACTGATGAGGCTGGATCAGTATAGAAACCACCCCATCCTACTGCAAAACCTATTTATCAAAAACAATCTTTTTTTTTTAAATTGTCGTTTTTCCATTAAGCAAATTTATGTTCGTAATTTCAATTTGCACAATTTTATGGTCAATGGAAACACAACTTACAATAATTCCAAGTACTGGACAAGGGTCTGCAACCTGCAGCTCTGGAGACTGTTTGTGGTTTACTCATTTGCAAACTTAACTATGTTATTTACATAAAATTAGCATTTCCACAGAAATTTTTTCATGCAGTATTCAAACATCATACAGCCTGGGAAGCAGAAATAATACTTGATATGTTATTTCCTGGCATTCACACAGCAACCAATCCAGGAAGGCCATTAATTTTCTTTGGCACTGATTGGATGTGGAAATGAATGCATATTAAGATATATTAAGTGTTTGAACTATAAAGAGACAATAATAGGCATTTTTAGAGGGGTTCTCATGTATTTTGGATTTTAGCTAATCACTGATTTTGTCGCTAATACTGCAGATCCACTGTAAGGATTTTAAATAGAAAAATCATTTTAAATAGAGTTAAACAGCTTTTTAGGATTTTCATAAAATTATCTTATTGAAGTTCCACAATAGAATGAGAAAAAAGTACTAGTAGCAAATTTTTTATCTGTGTTTTTTTTTTGTCAATTTGTAAAATGTGCTTTACAAAAAAATATTATCCTATAGAAGAAACTGTGTCTTTCATTTGAAAAAGTTTTGTATTTCTTTTATTGTGAATCTTTCTCAATTTATTTGGCTGTTTTTGCCAAGAAGAATGCCCAACATGCCAGTCGACAGACAAACCTCACAAGTTTTACTTGTCATACATATTTCTTCCAATTTCAGAACTATGCTCTGCTATTCGTATGTCTGTTGCAAAAAATCCATTAAAATACTAAAATGATTGTGGCTAAAATGTGACAAGCAGTGAACAAACATTTCACCACTTGTCTGTATAATAGTAGTTTGTCCTTTGCTGCGACTGATAAATTTGCTGGCTAGTGATTTTTTTCTGCATGGTTAGCTAAAAACAATGTTGGTGGCGCTTGTTGTTTGAATCCAATTAAGGCTCCGAAGCCTGTAGCTCTGAATATGATTGTTTATGATTGTCGTCACTAGCAGCAGGAGATAAATACATTGTAATGGCTGATAACTTTAATGTGAGCTTCGAAAGCAGTCCTTAATTAAATGTCAAATTCACGCAGAGTCACTGCTGTTGTAATACATATGTAGTGAAAAGAATAGCTGATAAGAGCAAAGTGGCTCACAGTTATCCACATTGTAGATCTTACCAACCTATTCAGTGCTTAAACACTGAAACGCCGATGCCGTCCCTCCAGAACCAACCTAAATGCAATCGTGTTTTGAATTTGACACAGAGTGAAGCATCATTAGAAGTGGTAATCTGGCTAAGTGATTAAGGGGTGGGCAGAATGGCATCTTCATGATATGTGGGTCCGGCTGACGCTTTTCCACAGTTGGCTGAGGTGGACGTAAAATGACTCACTCATTAGATTTGATTGAAGCACAGAAAAGGCCACCAACTGTCCCACTGAGCCAGTTCAGTGACTGCGAGAAGTGTTAGACGACCTTTTGAAAGTTTTGCTGGAAGTGAAATGTAGCTTCTTTTTTTTTATGTTTATGAACTGCAGAGTAATCTAAATAAAAATGAAACTTTTTGGGAAAAATATTCTACACATATCCAAATAGTAGCTTAAACTAGAGATGAACAGATCTGACATTAATATCCTGATTATTGTTGTTACTGAAAAAAGATTCCAGATGAGGTATTGGCGACAATGTGCCCGATCCATAAGGCCAGATCTATTCAGTCTATTTCTATGCTTCGTGCTCTGAATGACATCTTACTTCATTATTTATTTTGCATTATATTTAGATTTCTAATTGTACGTCCTGAACCATTTGAAAGAAGGCTTGCTGAAGTTCATTTTTACATGTTTGACTAAGGTAGTCAACCTGTTGTTTTTGTTGGTTTAAGTTAAGCCTCAACCCTCCCGACCCCACTATGGATAAGGGTGTACAGAAAATAAATAAATAAATAAATAAATAAATAAATAAATAAATAAATAAATAAATAAATAAATAAATAAATAAATAAATGGATGGATGGATGGATGGATGGATGGATGGATGGATGGATGGATGGATGGATGGATGGATGGATGGATGGATGGATGGATGGAAGTTAAGCCTCTCACAATAAGCAATAAATCAATTATTAACATAAAAACTTAAAATGAGCATGATAATTTCCATTTGGTATCATTAACTATCAATGAAAAGCTGCCATTTTAAAAAATGCCACAACTATTAACATCCAGTACAAAGTAGTTAGTTTGCACTACCTGCCACTTTTGCCTGTTTTCCCTGTCTACGCTGAATGGTTATTATTTTGAAATACCATTTTAACTCCAAAAACTTTCTAATACATTTTGTTTATTATTGTTTGCTTTATTTTGGATATTAAAGGTCCATTACTATGTTTGGATAGATTCAAGTTATAGGGTAGGTCTGTGGCCTATGCAAAACATATTCACTACATTTAATATACAAACTTATTCTTACATTGAGATTTCACCCATTAAGTTCTGTCTGCTTTGAGCTCATTAAGGAATGAGTGTTTTAGTTATGACATGATTATCCAAATGAGCTGCTGCTGGCAATGCCCTACTAACTCTATGTTTACATTATTAGCACCTTACACACGCGGAAATGGCTACAAGCAGACACACAATGGCACAACTGTATATGTTTGGTCTTGAAGTAGAAACAGTGAAGCCTCCTGAACAACCATCAAACCACAAACACTGAAGGATTAAATGCTGCAGTTCCAACACACATTTATATTGTTAATTCAAACTGAGGATTCTGCTTCATTAGGGTCGTGTCATTATGTGAAGTCTAGCAGCTGACATCAGCACAATAATTCAGGACAAGCTGTTGTTTTCCGCAAATGCAACCTTTTCTTAAAATGTAAATTTGCGAGATCAGAGGAGAAACACTTCTCTGACCATGCAAAAAATAAAATCCGACGTTGTCAGTAATATCAGAGAGTTTGATCTGTTTTCACAAACATTACATCTCAATTTATACGGTCACTTCCAGTTTACTTTACATTTAGTGGAAGTAAACACACAGATATTGTGAGTAAGGTAGACACAGGACTAGCAGAGCTATCGTTCAGTTTTGTTTCTTTAAATTGGCTGATACTGACACTCTTAATCACTCTGACTGAACAAATGAAAGCTGGTTGTTTTTACATGTTGGACCAAGCTTGTGAAGCTATTGGTGTATTTTAGTGTTTTGTACTGGTGCCGTTATCAAATAAAATTTTAATTCAGTACATTGTTTAAAAAAATATTTTAAGGCAATTCAGCACTGATTTTCTGTATCGTATTGGCCGATACTAAACCTCTGATATTGATATCGGTATCAAGAGTGTAAAAAAGTGGATTAATGTATCCCTAGTTTAAACCTAAGTAGCAAAATTATGTTTCAAACTTTGATCTTTGTGAGCTGGTGAGTCTATGTTTCATTTATATTAGGGCAGCCTGTAAAAAAAGAGCAAGATTAAGAAATTTAACCATTCAAACCAAGCAATTTTGATTATTCATACTCAAATTACAACCATCAAACCACAGTTTGAGACATTTCAAGAAAGTTCCTGGCAACTTTTTTCTTTTCAAAATGTTATTTATTTCAAAATAGATAGATGGGGGTATTAGGACCTTGAAACGTAGCATGGTACCAAATAGGATGGTAGTATTTCAGAAACTCACAATCTTCAGGTATTTTCACACACAACTATGTATTGGTGTAAACCCTAAGGGTTTACACCAAATAGTCTGAAAAGGATTCAGACTATTCGTAGAGGTGCGGTTCACACGTCCAATCACATGATTGGAAAATGGAAACACAGCTCCTGTTTCTCATCAGTGAGGTTACCAAAGGGCAATACTGCTTTGGTAACATGCAGAAAGCTGTACAAGCTCAGAGTAGAAAAAACATTGTTATGATGAAATTTTTAAACTTTCACATTTTATGCTGTGTACCAACATAACTTTCATACATATTTTCCCCAACAGCAACAGGTAGTGTATTCCTTTTGTTTCATGTGACTTTTATTTCAATACATTGTCCCTATGGCAGAGGTTCCCAAGCTGTGGGGCACACCCCTTAGGAGGGCGCGGGAAGCCGTCTGGATGAAAAAAAAACCAAAAAAACAAAAACAAAAAAAAACATAAAAGCTGTATGTGCTGGGTTTTTACCTTAGAATGGCCAACTCTCTGTTATTCCTATGTCAATTTGATACAGCAGGGGGCTCCACACTTCCCATATTTGTGTCCCCTGTCACTTTTATCAGCAGTTAAAACTGTTTAATCCGTTGTTAACATGTCGTAACCTGTTTTTCCGAGCCGCCTTTAAATGCAACATGAGCGCTACGACGCTCGCGCTGGGTTTACACCTGTGGGCAGTGAAGGAGACCTGCTGCTGCTGTGCAGAGTTACTCAGGTGTGTTAGAATCATGGCAGCAAACCAGCAAAACGCAAATAACTTTTCACAGTTTTTCCCCCAAACCAACAGACTGTTGAGTAAAGCTGCTTGATGCAGGTAAAGTTAGCTAAAGAATGACTAGCTAGCTAATATCATTACAAAACCTTAAGCTTGTTAACAAGTTGCTTGTAGGCTGCTGGTGTTGTTGTCTATGTTTAGCTANAATGTGGAGGTTCATCCTCAGAGCTGCTTGTTGATCTGGTGGAGCCAGAGCTTCTTCTGAGACAGAAAAGTCTTTAAGTTTTCTAACACCTGATCTCTCTGGCTTCATCTTTCATCTTCATTTACTTAGACTGCAAATATATGTTGAAGATTAAAACATTGATGAACAAGTTATAACAACAACCTCACAATATCAAAGTCTCTTTGTCTTATGGAGCTTAATTAAAACCAGGTTAAGTTTATGAATAAAAGTATAAGTCGCAACAAACAGGATCTATGCAGTTTATAACATGAAGCTGAATGATTGCTATAGTAATAATCATACAAGTCACAATAAAATTTATAAAATAATTATTTATGAAACCAACATAAGTTATATATCATTACTGCACTGTTTATAATTAAACGAAGATAATTAATAAGCAAACTTACCACCAGCTAGCAACACGTTAGCAGCCTTCGTCCCTCCGGGCTCCTTTTGTGACACACATTTCATTTCCATCGGTTGTTGTCCCGTTGTGTTGTCGTCTAACTAGGACTAAGACGTCACAAGCTTGAATTTACTAAAATTAGTAACTATTGTCAAGGCCCTCTCTGCTTTGAAGGCAATATTATGCGAGTAAAAATGGCGAATTTGAACAGCGTCTGTTATCTTCCCTGCGTTCAAGTTTTTTTTCTTAAAAATTACATCATGATTATAATTTTTTTATTGTATGCAATTTTAATAAATAGTAAAATATTATTAAGGCCCTTAAAATTAATACTTTTTAGGTACTTAAAAAGTATGCCTACATATTACATTAAACACACTTCAAAGGTGCCTAAAAGACATACTTCTGCATATGTATTAATTAGTTTTATTTTGGAATCAGGTTGCTGCGTGTTGCAGACTTCTGCCCAGGTCCCTCTTCGATCTCAACTGGGTTCACCTGGTTAAATAAAGAAAATTAAGGTATACTTTATTAGCCTAAAATGTACACTGAGATGTAATTTAAAACATACTGAAATTAATATAGTGTTAAGTGAATTTTTAATTTTTTTTATTTTGAACATATATTTTAAAATATACACAAAATATATTTTAAATATACTTGAGAAAGTGTATATTTAGACTTGGGCAAATATATATTTTGTTCACTTAAAGTATACTTTTATTTAATATATTAAAAGTGTATTTTGGTACAATTATGTTTAAGTGTGTTCAAAGTTCTAATTTTGAAATTGGTACAAGTATACTTTTAGTATACTTCAGATATACTTATAGGTAGTACACTTAATATTTAGTATACTTGAAGTGTACTTTCACAAATTTAAGTATGCTTGAAATATACTAAAGTATACTTTTTTCACATGGGCAGGGTAAAAAAAAAAAACAAACACTTGCAGAGTTCAATTGTTCGGTTTGGTTCATACAGATCTAACTGTCGATGAACCAGCGCAGATTTCTCTGCAGATGCAACCAGGAAGAATTTGTGAAGCTGTGCGTTCAGACCCCAGCAGGTGAAGTGCTGGTAATTTAAGTGGAGTCACTTAATTTGATTTATTATAAGTCATGGGGCCTCAGTCAGTGGTTTGACTACCGAGAAAAAGTTAGATGCATTTATCTGCTTTATGTGTGATGGGATCTGGATTCAGGTAGGTGAATATTAACTAAACCGCAAAAAAATGCGTCTAAATAGTCTATGTTAATATGTTTTGACAGGTAATTTGACAGGTAAAAATAGTCCGGGTGGGACCAGAATTATTTGCCTGACCGGACTTCTAATGAGTTTACATTTAATGAGTTTGCAGCACACAAAGAAAACCTAAAGAGAATGTGATCTACTTATTGTAGTTTAAATAGAGGAACAGCAGCTGACTGTTGAGGGAGGAAAGAATTTAAAGTGCAGATCCGTTAGGCAGAAACAAGCGCAGTGCGCTGGACAATAAATGCGCATAAATGCTCCACCGTTACGCTCCAATTAATCACACATGAGATGACAAACGCCAAATATACAGTATGTAGTTACACTGCTTACGTTAATGGTGTTTTAAAAACAAAACCAGTAAAAACTTAACTGACTTAATATGTCAGATTCCCTCCTCACCCTCGTCTTGATAAGAACAGAGAGCAGTCCGCTGGTTTCTGTCCAGACTGTGAACAAACGAAGCTGACACTTGGTGCACAGGCAGTTTCAACTTTACGCACAGAGAACAGAGAACATCGCGGAGCTCATTATTAATCATACTAAGAATAATATCTGTCAGAGAATCACCTCTGATCTGGACGCTTTAACGGACCAGAGGCTTTGGAGCGACCAGCAGCTGATCCGCTTCTGCGGTGTTTTTCTCCCGCAGGCCGAGGGAAGTGATGCGGGATCAGGAAACGATCAGAGTTCTGCCTATTCTAATCACGTCATTTCGTGAAATGTTACCTGATTTCAAAAACGATCTCGCAGAGAAATACTAAATGTTTGGTTTGATGACTACAAATTGGAAATAAAATTATTTTTTTCTTTGGCGGACAACGAAAAAACTCCAGCGCAACCTCTGCTCCAAACTACGAACATTGTCGGCCCTCTTCGTTTTTTTTGTGGAGGATCAGTAAATAACTTCTTGGTGTTTTAGAACCACCAGGTTTGAAGGGCTTTAGCCTTTGAGTTGCACCACAGCGCAGCACATTTGAAACATCCAGGAGATCAATATCAGCTCGTTTTTATGAGTACAAGTATAAAGGAGGCTGGTATCGCGCCTGATGTAAATCTATTTATTTATGTCATCACATGGACTTATATAAAGTTTTATACATTTTCTTTTCATATATTTATTATTGTTTTTTTTCTTTAGATATTAGGTTGGTTTAGAATGATTCCAAATAATGTACAGGAATGACCTGGTGCTGTTACATGTCAATCATCAGACGGGGCCACTGGGGGGGGCAATCAGATGACAGGGGGACACTGAACCCCCGGCCCCCCTCTGGCTCCGCCACTGGATTGCCTCCTGAATGGCGAGTGGTCTCTTGTGTACTTTTTAAATGTACTTTTATATTTATTATTTATTTTTTAAATTACGATACTGTAAAATTACCATAGACTTTGAGTCTGCAATAAAATCAATTTAAATTTAGTAAGTGTCTGAATATTTTTTAACAATTCCACTACATTCATAACGTAGTGGAGCACGTACAGCTTAGTTGAACTCTTCAGCTGTGAGGTTGTCTCCAATCATCTATTTAAAATAGAAAACAGAAAGCTGTCTGAGTCAGCCACATAAACTCACCTTTGCTGATGTTGTTCCTGTAAGCAGCAGAGCAGCGTCACTGACGTGTCTTCATACTACATCAGTATCACGCGGTGATTTATCAAGAGCTCGAGGTGCGTGAGACCTCACAATAAGAACGCAAACATGGTGTTTCGTTCTCCAGGGTTGCGTTACTTTGTAGTTTGCAACCAAAAATCCTTACTGACCAAAGCTACAACAGACACTTCTTCACACAGCACACAGATTCTTCTTCGCTGAGTTTTTCCTGTAGCTCCAGCTCACAGTAGAGAAATTACTGCTGGCGGCAACGAGAAGGACTTCGCTGCAGCAAACAGAAAGGGGCGGGGACGGACCGCTGTCAGTCTCATACCTTATTTGGAAATGGGAAGAGTGGGGGGCGGTATTTCCTATATTATCCGCGGTCTTCCGTTTTTATTTTCTTTCGCTGAGAAAGAAAATCTTTCTTTTATTTTCTTTTTATATT